>NW_015549669.1:242746-246568 GCF_001515605.1 Sinocyclocheilus anshuiensis | reverse complement strand
GAAATTTAAAAATATTACAAAATCCCACCAACCCCCCCCCCCAAAAAAAATTAAACTGTAACTGACGTTAATTTATTACAGAGTTTATAACTTAATTTGGTGATTCTTGTGGCACAGAACTTATACACTTTTATTACTACACTTTTTTTTTTTACTTACATAACTAGGGGAAGGCAGCAGAATCCAGAGTTCTGCTTGTAAGGTGATGGTTAAACTGAAAATCAAGAATTGTAGAGATGGCCCATTTCTTACCCTTGCTCTGCAGTCAAACAACAGCTAGAAGATGGCCATCATCACCATCATTTTGCCTCCTGCTTCTCCTTTCACCAACCTCCCCAGTATGCCTCATTTAACTAACCGCCTGGTTCTAAAAATCTAAAAATCTACACACATCACAGCCTTTTGTATTTTTTCATTCTCTGTCTTCTTTTAATTTGATATTTGGGAGATGGAGGGGTCTGTGGGCAGTTGTTTCTTAGCGGCAATAATAGGGTGATTAGCTATATATCATGCCAATGTGTGTGTGTGTGATGTGTTACATGCAAAAATGCAATACTAGGCAGCAAAAAAAAACAAAAAAATAAAACATCAGCTTTATTTATCATAAAATAAACTATCTAATTGTCAATTATGTAAAAAAAAAATCAAACAATAAATATTGTGATGCTCTTTAATGTAGTGTGACACATCACCTAGTGATTTACTATAGTCTTATCTTTCAGAGCAGGATAGTCAGTTAAAATGGGACCACGGCACAGCACTTTCTCTCCGATCAGCTTTCCTCATTTTTACAAGTTATATCAAGAAAAATATGAACATCAGAGGTGATGTTGAAAGATGCAGTCCAACTGGCTGACATGTATCATCATTTATGTAATCATTCAATCAGTAGATCAACCACTGGAGGACGTCAACGATGTAAACATATTGTCACCTAATGTTACATGTACCTCAGGAATGATATCTAACATTCACAGCTAGTTTGTTCAGTTATTTAAATATTAACTACTTTATAGATGTACATATTTACACATCCTTTTTTATGTATATTGAATTATAGAATTAATCATTTTTTTACTATTGTATTTTTGATAAAGGAGAATATGTTTTCAATTGCAGTTATTTAACGCTACTGACTCATTTACTTTATTTGCAATTATATAATTTAATTCTGTTCTTTGTGACTTAAATGATAAATGCACACCTTCATGGAGTGGATCAGTAGGAGATTTTTAGCATTTAACAACTTAATTCTGCTCTGTACCTCACAAAAAAAAACAAAACAAAAAAAAAACTGGAACAGACTTCTCTGTCATTTAGATTACTTGGGTGCTGCTTTTTGACATTTAGCAATAAATAAAAAATGGTGATGGTGATTGCGATTGGTTATCAATTACACTTATCATTTGTTTTCTTTATACAGTACTATTTGTATTTTTAAGAAATGTTTATGGTTAGGTATAGTGGGATTAGTGACTTAAAATATATATTTAATAATATATTGTTACTAAAATAGTCATTGTACATGCTTCTGCTTGTTTTGTTTTATGTATTCATTTTATTTTCTCAGTAAAAGTGGTTATGTTTAGAACTGGAGTTAGGCTTAGAGGTAAAAAATTAACTATACAAACAAAACAAGCAGAAGCATGTACAATCAGTGCCTCAATAAACTCCTAATTTGCTGCTTATTAATAGTTAGTAAGGTAGTTGATAAGTTTAGGTATTGGGTAGGATTAGGTATGTAGAATATGGTCATGCAGAATATGTGCATTATAAGTGCTAATAAACAGGCAATAAGTTAGCTAATAATAATTTTTAATGCATGACAGTGAAGTTTGTAATACTTCTCCCGATAACCATTTTATAAATTGTGTGTTCAAAATGAAAAGAACTATGCAATGCATCCCAGAATTTACTTTATTTACCATATAGGTGCAGCACTATTACACAACAGAAAGCACAATGTTGTACAGAGTAGCTGCCTATTTAATGTACATCAGTTCAGTCACTTATGAGGTCCGATGGAGGTTAGGATGCTGCATAGAAACAAGCCAATTAACTTGTTAATGAAACAAAAGACATACCTGCAAAATAACCTCAAACTGGATTTGGGGAAAAAATAAAGGCTGCACAAGCAGTACAATGTTTTTAAATGATTTAAGAGCATGTATAAAATGTGAACTGAGTGTGTACATTGCTAAGAGGAAGAGAGGGAGATAGAAAAGGATTGGTTGGGCTCAGCCAAGCTTAAATGTCATATAAGACAGATGCATTTCTCATCCCTGGCTGACCAGCATGGCCTTCAGAGAGTTTCCAGTAAACATACACGCTTATTAGTGATGTTATAGTTGTTTACTGCCAGAATGACACAACATCTGAGTGCCACTAGAGTTGCAAGTCTTGTACTAAAAGTTACAAGAATTCACCAAGTCTAGACAAAGAGTCCTTAAAATTGTAATGTCATTCTCAGGTCTCAAGGACATATAAATGTAGATTTATCTTGAATATTTATTTGTGTCTGAGAGACAATTTTAGTATGCAAATTCAATATTTAATTCTCAATTGCCCTACTTGCAGCAAACTTGCAATTTTTGCCATTCTTGTATTCAGTAAACTTTGGAAACATTTCAATTGCAGATCTGATGCACTCTTTGACATTTCAAATAAGGTGACAGTAAAACGTGGTCTCTTTAGAACAGTCTTTTGAAGATGTCAGAAACCAGAGAGTTTAAAGGTTAGGGATGTGCATCTATTTCATTGATTTACACTGTATCACTGTCACGAATCCTGTCCATGGACTTCCGTTCAATCACCACCAGAGGTCACCCTTTCATTAAATTGACTCTCGCACAACACAAACTGTTGCATGTCATCCCGGACTACATATCCCATCAGCCATTGCACTGATTGCACACAGCACTGATTGCACACAGCTGACATCAATCACACATTCACTATATAACACTCACTCAAACACCATTTTGGCCGAGTATTGTTTAGCGTTTATCACTGTGATTGCTGATAGCTACTTTACGGAGCCTGCTCTAGTTTGCATAGTCTAGTCATCGTCTTGCCTTGCCTGTTTTCCTGGTTCCTGATTCTTGCCACGTATCTTGGATTAACCCTTTGCTTGCTGTTTTCGGACTGTGTTTGCTCCTCGCCTGGACTTTTGCTCACGTTTACGGATTACCCCTCTTGTCAAGCCCTCTGGAAACTGTTCGCCGATCGAAGACCCACGCTAGCCCTAGGATTATTCTTGTGTCTTGCCCGCCATATACCTGTTTGCCATTGTTCGACCCTGCCTGTGTTTCTGACCTCTCTGCTTTAATAAAGCTTGCACATGGATCCGCACGTCTCACGTCTTGTCAGCCCCGTAACAGAATACTCGGCCACACAAGGATCCAGCAGCTTTTCACACGGACATTGGCCAGGCATGGATATGGCAAGACTATTATTAGACCTCGAGCAGGGCACGCGAACGCTCGAGGACTATGTACAAGAGTATTTAGATCTATCTTATTTCTCTGATCTGCCAGACTGTGTCCTGATAGACTTTTTCTGCGAGGGCATTAATCAGCCAGTAAAGTCAAAGCTCATTCGAGAGGGTCCGCGTTCGTCACTATGTGAGTTTATGGATTATGCTTTATTGACTGTTGGCTCTTTGTGGACTGTGGGTATCGCGGAGGAAGAACGTGATACCGCGTCTGTGCCTGTAATGGTGGCTGCTGAGTTTAATCAACCACAAGCTCCGGGATATTCAAGTTCACTGATCGCTATTACGGTGATGCAACCCGCTCGTGAAATGGCGGCTGCACCAGAGCT
>NW_015549669.1:242424-242723 GCF_001515605.1 Sinocyclocheilus anshuiensis | reverse complement strand
CGGCTAAGGAGGCCGTCTGTGAATCCTCGTCCTGCCCTGTCACGGTTATAGAGGCTGTTTACGAACTCCCTGCTTGTCCTGTCACGGCTATGGAGGCAGTCTGTGAACTCTCGTCCCGTCCTTTCACGGCTATGGAGGCCGTCGGTGAACTCTCTGCCTGCCCTGTCATGGCTATGTGTCATGAATCCTGTCCATGGACTTCCGTTCAATCACCACCAGAGGTCACCCTTTCATTAAATTGACTCTCGCACAACACAAACTGTTGCATGTCATCCCGGACTACATATCCCATCAGCCAT
>NW_015549669.1:240599-242375 GCF_001515605.1 Sinocyclocheilus anshuiensis | reverse complement strand
GTGGTCTGCTGTCTGGCTCTGGTGGTCTTCTGCTCCGCCGTGGTGGTCCTCTGCTCCGCCGTGGTGGTCTACTATCTGGCTCTGGTGGTCTTCTGCTCCGCTGTGGGGATCTTCGGTCCTGTATGCTCTGCTGTGGTGGTCCTCAGCTTCACCTGTACTGCCGGTTCCATCTCGCACTACACACTGTTGCATATCACCCCGGACTACATATCCCATCATTTATTGCACTGATTGCACACAGCACTGATTGCACACAGCTGACATCAATCACACATTCACTATATAACACTCACTCAAACACCATTTTGGCCGAGTATTGTTTAGCGTTTATCACTGTGATTGCTGATAGCTACTTTACGGAGCCTGCTCTAGTTTGCATAGTCTAGTCATCGTCTTGCCTTGCCTGTTTTCCTGATTCTTGCCACGTATCTTGGATTAACCCTTTGCTTACTGTTTTCGGACTGTGTTTGCTCCTTGCCTGGACTTTTGCTCACGTTTACGGATTACCCCTCTTGTCAAGCCCTCTGGAAACTGTTCGCCGATCGAAGACCCACGCTAGCCCTAGGATTATTCTTGTGTCTTGTCCGCCATATACCTGTTTGCCATTGTTCGACCCTGCCTGTGTTTCTGACCTCTTCTGCTTTCAATAAAAGCTTGCACATGGATCCGCACGTCTCACGTCTTGTCAGCCCCGTAACAATCACAAAGCCGGGACCCATTGTAAATTCAATTACTACACCTGTACGAGTCAAAAATTAATGATCTCTTTGAGAAAAATGGGGATACTACAATCAGTTCTCCTATAATAATCACAACGGTTGAGCCACTTCCCTTCTCGGTCCAGCCATCAAAGCTTAAGGCTGTGCAGACTGACACCTTACAGCTAAAGCGGTTAGAATAAGATATCACCGCTATGCTGGAGGCTTCCCCTGATTTCACATCTGATGAAATATTAATCTGCTTTTTGTAGCTAATGATAAAGCACTGTGAAGCATGAGGATGGGAATGATTTAGTCAGGCGATGCTGGCTCTCTCGTCTGTGGCTTAAGAGGATAACCTAAAGCACTAATGAGCTTTAAATCTACATCTCACAAAGTGGCTGCAAAACACTGAAAATTAAATCTCAACATCCCTGAGCCCCACAGATACTTGCCCTGTAGACCTATTTCAAGTTAGCCAATTATAGAGGAATATTTACAGCACTTTCCGCTTTTTCCAGTCTATTTATTATAGGCTTGTATAACCTGGTTTCCTGCCCATGTGCCTAATAATTACATATAATGCTGACACTATAGGTGAATAGATATCACTCATAGATATCACTATACGTTCAAAGCTGATTAATCACAGTACATTAAGGCAATTATTTTGTATTACAAGTTTTCCAAGTGTTATGTTTAAATATGCAAATGCGGTATTATCTTATAAAATATGCACTATTTTACATAAATACATTTCCAGAACTGAAATCTTTCATTTTGTTGACTTAAAAAGTTTTTTTCACAGAGGGAATTTTGGATATCTCTTTTTATCACACCATAAATCAGAAAATATTGCAGCCAACACTCAATTATTCAATCAGTCAGGAATAAAAGGTTATAAATCAATCAAATGATACAGTAGATGAAGAAACATCTCAGTAAAATAATTCAGAATATAGATAAGAATAAAACTGAAAAGTTAGCTGTGTGAACTGTAAGTGCTACTGAAGTTAAAGGGGTCATATGATGCGATTTTAATTTTTCCTGTCTCTTTGGAGTGTTACAAGCTCTTGGT
>NW_015549669.1:238775-240580 GCF_001515605.1 Sinocyclocheilus anshuiensis | reverse complement strand
CCAGCCCGGGGTCGTCACATGTGGTTGCCGCAAGCCCGCCGGCCACTCCTTCGTCGAATCCGCCGGCTGCCGCTCACGCTAGCCCCCGGCCTCCGCTCACTCTAGCCGCCGGCCTCCACTCACTCTAGACTACAATGCCGGCTGTTCTGACTCACTTGTAAAAATCTACGCGTTTCAGAAAGGCAGGGCATAGAGGAGAAACAATAATGTACAGTATGTGGAAAATAATGTGTTTTTTTTAACCTTAAACCGCATAAACACAATTCATTACACCAAATACACAAAATAATGTTCTTTTTAGCAACATCATATGACCCCTTTAAGAAAAAAAAAAGCATTTTAAGAAAAGGGCCTTTAAAGATATGTACTGTAATTAAAACAGGCAAAAATGCATAGTGTCATATAAATATTTAACTATATAATTACATTACACATGTTCTGAAAACAATCGCAAATACACTTTAATTGAAAGATGAAGCCATGGCAACTCTATTGGACCTGACAGCAGCTACATTAAGCATGTGTAAACAATTCCATATGCTTCATATGAATATGATTTTGCATTTAAGCACATGCAATGGACCACATTTAGCATCAGGGACGAGCACAACTTCCAGTACAGTGCAGCTTATGGAAATTGTGAGAAACTTAAGTGCAAAATTTAATCTTGAGGTGGCATCCCACAGCAGAACAAAGCAATATTAAATTTAGCCTAAAGATTTTAAAGTGCCTGCAACTCATGTTTTAATATAATACACTAAAATGGTATGTTTACTAGATGTCAATCCCGTGGCAGAAACAGAAAAACAAACAGAGACGTAATTAGCGTAGCTGCTGTTCCAACCAAGCAAAATTTATTTGTTTAACCTAAGCTAAAGAATAATAATGTGCATTTGATCAGATATAACTGTAGTACAAGATTATGAGATGCATTATTTGAATGCTTGGCCAAAGAGATGTGTCTTTAATCTAGATTTAAACAGAGAGAGTGTGTCTGAACCCCGAACGTTATCAGGAAGGTCTATTCCAGAGTTTGGGAGCCAAATGCGAAAAAGCTCTACCTCCTTTACTGGACTTTGCTATCCTAGGTACTACCAAAAGTCCAGAGTTTTGCGACCTTAGGGAGCGAGATTGTAGCATGGTAGAAGACTAGTTAGGTACACAGGAGCTAACCCATTAAGGGCCTTATAGGTAAGTAATAATATTTTGTAACTGATACGGAACTTAATAGGTAGCCAGTGCAGAGACTGTAAAATTGGGGTAATATGATCATATTTTCTTGACCTGGTAAGGACTCTAGCCGCTGCATTTTGGACTACCTCTAGCTTGTTTATTGAAGATGCAGGACAACCACCTAGCAGTGCATTACAATAGTCCAGTCTAGAGGTCATGAATGCATGCTTTTCTGCATCAGAAACAGGTAACGTTTTGTAACTTGGCAATGTTTCTAAGATGGAAAATATGATTTTCAAAAGACAAGTTGCTATCTAATAATCCTTTGGCAATCCTCCCAACGACCAGATGTCGATCGCTGCATCGGAGGGTGAGCCAGAGCTTTCTGGAGAGGAAGATTCGGCTGCGCTGATGTCCTCCGGGACTGTAGCAATGCCTGAATCGGATCCGGAAATAAGGACTATGCTTTCCCGGGCCGACGTGGGGGTAGGGCTCGAGTGGAGACTTCCACCGTGTCCCGAGCCCTCAAGGTTGCACGATTGGTTCTTGGGGTGGTCCGCGCTGCTACTCAGCGCCCCGCCTCGGTGCCTTTCTTCCCGGAGGTGCATGAGGAGCTCAACAGGTCGTGGACG
>NW_015549669.1:236060-238227 GCF_001515605.1 Sinocyclocheilus anshuiensis | reverse complement strand
CAATGAGATACAGCCTTGGTCTGACGCAAGAAGCAAGTCATTTGTAATTTTAACAAGTGCAGTTTCTGTGCTATGGGGCCTGAAACCTGACTGAAATTCTTCATAGAGATCCTTTTCTGGAGGAAGGAGCACAATTGAGCAGACACAACTTTTCTAAAATGTTAGAAATAAAAGGAAGATTTGAAATGGCTCTGTAATTTGCCAGTTCACTACAATCTAGTTGTGGTTTCTTAATAAGAGGCTTAATAAACGCCAGCTTGAATGGTTTTGGGACGTGACCTAAAGACAACGACGATGCTTTTGGGAAACTTGGAAGAGTGAAAAGTGCTTATACGAAAGTGCTATTCAATGGTGGGAAATCGGTAAAGTGCATATAGGAACATTCTGTCAGCAATATGCAACCCATTCTTCTTTTGTTTTAAAAAAGATATTAGAGTTGCTGAAAAAGGAAATAATTGACATTGAGAAGAGTATGGCTGTCAACGATGCTGTAAACCTACAAGAACTGTGGACTGAGAAAAATAATCAGCTGAGTTTTATTTTAAATGAAAAAGTTAAAGGGGCTCTTCTAAGGAGTCGCTTTTTAAAAACAAAAGACATGGATGGTACGACATCTTATTTTTTTAACCTGGAGCGTAAAGCAGGACAAGAAAAACTGATGTACGTTTTAAAGGACAATGATGGTCAAGATACGTCAGATCCTGTGGTGATGCGCAGGCTCGCTGTGGATTTTTATTCTAATTTATTTACTGCTGAAGTCATTGATGAGCAAAGCAGAAATGAACTTCTACAGGACATTCCTTCTTTAAAAGTTTATTTAGCTCTTCCTGTCCTATAGTTGTAAAGCACTGCAGTTTATCTTTTGGTGCGATAAATGAAGCTGAAATATTATACGCTGTAGAATCTACATTCCTTTCAGTCGGTTACTCTCGACGTCACGTTGGATGACCGACGAATTGGGATCTCGCTTAGAGAGACCAATCTACTTCAAGTGTAAACTAAACGAGCCAATGCGTGGTCTCTGGGTCGTGCGATGTCCACTATGGTGGTCCAGGAGCGCCATCTCTGGCTGTGTCTGGCCGACATGCGCGAGGCGGACAAGGCAAGGTTCCTGAACGCCCCCGTGTCCCAGACCAGCCTCTTCGGCGACGCGGTGGAGAACTTTGCCCAGCAGTTCTCCGCTGCCCAAAAGCAGACTGAGGCCATCAGGTACATCCTGCCTCGGCGTGTAGCTGTTGCCGTCTCCGAGGGACGGCCCCCTGCCACCGCCCCTGCTCCCGCAGCCTCCAGCAAAGCTGCGCCGTGGAGCCGGTCGCAGGGAAGCCGCCCCGCCCAAGGGCGGCCCCCTGCCACCGCCCCGCTCCCGCGGCCTCCAGCAAAGCTGCGCCGTGGAGCCGGTCGCAGATCAGCCGTCCCGCCCATCCAGGCCCCTGCCAAACCTGGTGGCAAGCGAAAGAGCAAGAGGCCCTGAGACGGGCAACCCAAAGGTGGAGGGACCTGCTCTTCGGGAGATGGTGTACACACCACTCCCTCCCCCGGAGGAGGGCGGGCGGAGAATCTTTTGTTTTTTCCACCACTGACCTCTCAGTCGGAGGTACCCAAATACTCGACAAAAGAGCAATTTCCTCTATCTCTGGGTCCCCTGAGGGGACGGGGACATATCACACTCACCCTCCTCTCTCGCCAGTGAGCAGCAGGCCCGGGCTGGGTCCCTGCGTTCTTCCTCGCTGCCCCACTGCGGGTACGCCTGTAGTTCCGTTGGTACCACTTGCGCGGCGTCTGGGAACCGGGCTAGCGCTACCCAGCCCGTCTTGATGGCTTCTTCGAACCGTCAGGCTCGGCTATGAGATTCAGTTCGCCCGGCATCCCCCCAAGTTCAGCGGCATCCGCTTCACATCAGTCAAGGCGGCTGATGCTCCTGTCTTGCGTGCGGAGATCGCAGTCCTACTGGCGAAGGATGCGTTAGAGCCGGTCCCTCCAGCCGATATGAAGACGGGGTTTTACAGCTCCTACTTCATTGTACCCAAGAAAGGCGGTGGGTTACGACCAATCTTGGACCTGCGTGTCTTGAACCGGGCCCTTCACTGGTTACCGTTCAAGATGTTGACGCAGGAACGCATCTTCGGGTGCATCCGTCCCCGAGATTGGTTTGCAGCGATCGACCTGA
>NW_015549669.1:234394-235522 GCF_001515605.1 Sinocyclocheilus anshuiensis | reverse complement strand
CCTCTTTTATCCCTTCCTTGACCATGTGACTAAAAACCAAATGTGAGACATTCAAACTGACCTATCAGCAGATTACAACTTCACCCACTGGGCAAAATATGTGACAATTAGCAGACCCCCGATGTATACATTATCTTCAGTCTTCTGGTCCAGACTTGTTGCAGTTGCAGCTGGTCAGTCTTTGTTCTCCTTTCAGCCCTGTGTGAGAGATCTTCATCGAATGGTGTTGCACCCTTCATAGATATGCAAAACGCCCATTGAATACTTCACACCTCCACAAGAACAGGCACTGAACATGGTAGAATCCGCTTGTCCCTCTTTCTGAGGCAGGACACAGGATGTGAACTTATGCAGCGGGAATCCTGTGATTTCAAAAGAGCATATGGCACAACAAACAGCAAAAATATACATGACATTTGTCATTGGTCAGAGGTTTGATGTGGTTAGATTTAATTTGTCTCTGGCAAAAAAAAGTGGTTTCCTATCTTTCTGAAAATAAGGTGGAGGTCTACCCCTACCCAGTGACCAGCATTTTTCCTCTGTATGGCCTATTTTGTGACAGGAACGACAAAACCTGCTCTCTTTGCCACAGGGTTGTTTGCTATGTTCTCCTGAAGTTTGAGGATTTTCATAACTCTTTAATGCTTCCTTTACACCATGCGTTCTGGTCCATGACTCTATTACGGTGCTGCATCACCTTAAGAACTGAAATCGGCACACTTTTTTGAGCAGTGGCACATGCTTCCTCTGAACAAATCATTCCAGAATCATCACAGCAAGTCAATTCCTCTAAGAAGTGAACATGCTTTTTAGCCCCATCGCTGTTAAGCGTTTTGGGAGACATGGACTCTTGTGCCTTAAGCTTAGTCTTGAGATCTGCAATGATGTCCTTGTGATTTTTACACTTCTCAGTTAGGATTAACTGCTCAGCTAGTAAGTTATCTAGCTGCAATTGAAGATCTTGAATCTTAGCTTCTGACTTTTGTGCCTCTGTCTTTTTAGAATGCAGTTCTTCACATTTAGCATCTATACTTAAAGTTAGACACATTGTTAACTCACTTAGCCTTATACAACGCATGTAGTTTAAAGCCTCAATTATTTCACCTTGTTTTGATTTCTTTTCATGTT
>NW_015549669.1:233917-234334 GCF_001515605.1 Sinocyclocheilus anshuiensis | reverse complement strand
ATGGCGACCCCATCCCCAGACGGTTCAGCTGATTTGGATACGTTTCGGAGCCGCTCAAGTAGACCTGTTTGCCTCTCCAGAAACCTCTCACTGGCAGTTGTTCTACTCCCTGACCGAGGGAACACTCGGCACGGACGCTGGCACACAGCTGGCCACGGGGCCTTCGCAAATATGCGTTTCTCCCAGTGAGCCTTCTTGCACTGTGCAAGGGCAGGGAGGATGAGGAGCAGGTCCTGTTAGTGGCGCCCTATTGTCCCACCCGGACCTGGTTCCTGGAACTAATGCTCCTCGTGACAGCTCCTCCTTGGCCGATTCTTCTGAGGAAGGGTCTACTGACTCAGAGACAGGGTACCCTTTGGCACCCGCGTCCAGACCTCTGGAAACTTCATGTCTGGTCCCTGGACGGGACGCGGAGGT
>NW_015549669.1:233211-233768 GCF_001515605.1 Sinocyclocheilus anshuiensis | reverse complement strand
GATGAATCCGTGAGAACCGGTAGAGGGCTGGGTTCCATATGTAGAGACCTAAGTGGATCCCATATGTGTAAAGTCCACGGTATGTCCTCAGAGCCCGTGTTTCCCCGGCAGGCTTCTGCCACTCCAAGAGGGTTACAATCACCTCCAATCTTCCATATGCACCTAAGGGATGTTCATGTGTGTATTTGCTTCCGAAACCTCCTTCGAGAAGGATGGAGCTTCCGCAACGTCCCGGTCCCAAATGGACCGGGTACGTTTTCCCAGTGTTATCCAGTCTTACTGAGTGGGTAGTGCCATAGCAGCCGTAGCTGGTCCTCTTGTGGTAAGCCCTGCCCTGCACCAAAAAGTAGGGGCGCAGGAGGCTCCCACGGGACACTGGAAGTGGCAGTATCTGTGGCCTTTTGGTAGGGATCCCAATTCGTTGGTCATCCGATGTGACGTCGAGAGTGACGGACTGAAAGGGAACGTCTTGGTTACGGTATGGTAACCCTCGTTCCCTGAAGGAGGGAACGGAGATGTCACATCCCGTCGCCACAGCTCCTGTACCACCGCTGAGC
>NW_015549669.1:226553-233195 GCF_001515605.1 Sinocyclocheilus anshuiensis | reverse complement strand
AAAACCTGAATATGCGCTGCATCTGCTGCCTACTTATACTCACTCTGTGATCAGCGGCAGCTGGATGCAATAATCGCATGCCAATGTGCATTGGCTCGTTTAGTTTACACTCGAAGTAAATTGGTCTCTATAAGCGAGATCCCAATTTGTCGGTCATCCGACGTGACGTCTCCGTTCCCTCCTTCAGGGAACGAGGTTACCATACGTAACCGAGACGTTTGTTATTGTATTTTTGATGTTATCTATTTTATCAGTGAAGTAATTCATAAAGTCATTACTATTAAACTGTGAGGGAATATTTAGATTGGGTGGTGTCTGGTTATTTGTTAATCTAGCCACTGTGCTAAATAAAAACCTTGGATTGTTTTGGTTATTTTCTATGAGTTTATAGACATATGATACCGGAAGTTTGTGACTTTTAGCAGAATTTTAATATTTTTCAGATGCAATGACTTTAGCCAATCTTAACCATTTACTGATAAGTCTTAAAGGAGACACAGCACTAAGGGTAAAAATTAGGGTAGAAAATCATAATTTTTTTTGCAAGTATATATTTTATTCTAAGTTTTTACAAATGAACCTCAAGGAAATAACATTTGAAATTAATAAAACAAATTTGACCCCTTTAATTCACTTATTTGTCTGTGAGAATGGTAGCATCATCATCCTGTCAAAAAGGCCAGTAATGTATTCATGAGCATAATTGAACTTTTTTGTATTCCTGCAGTGTTTTTTTTTTTATTTTTTTTATCACCATTGTCTCTTTCCAGGCTGCCGATCTGAGGTTAATACAGTCTAATAGCGGAAGCAGAGAAAATTATTCGCCTTAGAGAATACCTATTAAATTACTGTAATAAGAACAAGTGTGACCGTATATATATTAAAAGAGAACATAATTTGACTGACAGGTAACTGTTACGTGAAAAGACAAAGAGCTGCAAGCTACACTCTAAAAAATGCTGGGTTGTTTCAACCCAACTTTGGGTCAAATATAGACTAACCCAACTTTTGGGTTAAAAATGTAATTTAAAGATGTAACCCAATAGTTGGGTTAGTCCTTATTTGAACCAAAGTTGGGTTGAAACACCCCAGCATTTGTTAGAGTGTAATTAGTACATAAGAAATTTGGTTCGGTTATTTAAACCCGTAGAAAGATCAAGTTAGCCTCAGATGACATCAGAACAAATCCACTGAAATCTGAAGTGAGATAATTTGTTGAACTGAACATATTAAGGAATATGTGATAATGTTCTTGTATTTTGCTTTCAGGTGAACGCTATGTACAGAAAATATTTGATCAGGTAATTAACAGTGTAATGAGGTTTGATAATATTCCGTATGCTAATTTGGAAACGTTTAGCTTGACGTCAAACAAATTGCATGAGCTTGCAGAATATTACAAGATGACTGTAAAAATGTGTTTAGTTGTCACAAGTCATTCAGTTTGGACTTTGTTTTCCTCATGCACTGTTCCCCTTCACTGAGTTAATTGCGTCATTCTGTTCAGTTGTGTGTAGTTAATTATCCTTGTTTGGTCTGTGTATTTACGTTCCTGTGTTCAGGTGAAGCTGGTCCGGTTTTGCCAGCGTCTGTGTTTATACTACCCTGTGTATTGGAATACCCTGTGAGTTGGATTGAAGACTTTAAAAACCTTATTTGTCTTCGTGTGTTTGTGAACAGCATAGCTGTTGAAATTGACGTAATTGCTAGTAAATGTCACAATTAATTACAAAGAAATGGCAAATACCACATTGATTTTAACATTAAATTTTTAAGTAGAAAGACTGAAATAGTAATTGCTTGTAAAACCTAGTCCAGTAATCATTACAGCTTCGAAAAGTTAAAGTTTTATAGTTTGCATTCTCAGATATTTTAATATATTTTAACATTTATTTGACATTTAATGGATGAAATGGTCTTTTGAAGAGCTAAGCATCTTAAGAGCTAAGGTGCAGATAAGCTTGAAAGATCAGTATATCATTATCTTTTTGGCCACATGTGTAACATTACATCTATATAATTTTTCCTCTCACAAATGTTAAAGCAAAATAAATATTCTCACAGCATGGCACATTGGATCTTTCCGCATAATATATTTAAGTGTGTGAAAATGAGGCACTACCATTTACATAAACATATATAGAATGGACTGACATCCACTAATATACCATGTGGTCCACTTTCAAACATTGTGTAATCAACTCGGATTCAAATCTGAGAATATTCAGACATATAGTGTTTGATTGTGGCTCCTGCTCCAAGAGAATCCAGCATAATGCACCTCTAAACCAAAAAGCTGCACAGGTAATGACAAGTCCTCAAACGGCAGTTTCCTCTCATCCAGACCCATATCAACTCTCCATCATCTCCTCTTCTCTTTCCTAAAGTGTTCTCATCTGACCACTGGCGGCAGAAGCGGTGTCCCCTGTCAAACTGGCATGAGGGCTCATCTAGGCAGCGCTGAGAGAGGAAACAGATGGAGGCAGCAGCCCGTCAGCTTGGAGCTCAACTCCTTCCCAGAATTAAACTGCTCCGATTGTGAGAAGCCCCTGCAATTCCATTAAAGCTTTTGATTTGAGCACTTTGTTGTTTGGCATTTAAAAAAATAAAAAATAAAACTTCCTCTGACATGCATATATTGTGCATTGTAGGAAGTTTAGGGGCTTTTTGAATTGGCTAGTGTTTTACATGTGAATTGCCAATAATATTATGATCTTCACAACTGCTAAACTGGCAAAAAGGAACTTTTTTTAAATTTTTTTATTTTTTTATTCCAGATCAAAATTCACGTTGTTTGCTGAAAATCTTCCCCTTGACAAACTACTTGGAAAAATTAATGTTAACTATATAAGTGTTAACTAGATCCTTATAAATAAATTATTACAAATAAATATTTTAAGTACTAAAATAACTAAAACTAAATAAACAATAAATAAAATAAAAAAAACTATAAAAAACCCATTTAAAAATAATAATTACAGAAAATATTAACAAAATTACTAAAACTTTAACTAGAGTCAAAACAAAGAAATATAAAAAAAAATATATAAATATTAACAAAACAATAATAGTATACCAATGATAATAAAAATAACACTGTTTGCAATGTGTTGTGAATTTTGATTAAATTATCCCACTTACATAGCTGAATATCATATTGTGTCAGCATACACTATTATTCTTTTCTTTTCTTTTTTTTTTTTGGAAAGAAGTCTCGTATGCTTATCCAGCCTGGATGTGTTATCAATTGTAATATATTGGAAAATGTAATTTATTTCTGTGATCAAAACTACATTTTCAGCATCATTACTCCAGTCTTCAGTGTCACATGATCCTTCAGAAATCATTCAAATATGCTGATTTACTGCTCAAGAAATATCAGGATTATTTGATGAATAGAAAGTTCACTTTCACTTTTGACCAATTTAATGTCCTTTCTTAATAAAAGTTTAGTTTCTTTCAAAAGAAAAAAAAAAAACCACTTACTGACCCCAATTATTTGAATGTTAGTATACATTTTTTAAAGAAAAATAACCATAAAACCCATATGCTGTTTTTTTTTAACAACACTCTGAATTTAAAAAAATAATAATAAAAAAACACACACACATTGACCATACGACTCATTATGTTCTGAATTTAATGGACTATATTATTCTGAGACCATGAATCAATCTTCCCCTCTTTTCCACAAATCAACTATAGTGCAGTTCAATTTGTTGCGTCAGATTTCACATTTGGTAACGAGAGACATGAGAATCAATAATGTCACTGATGTTTTGACGTCACTGGTTTGATGTAACCTGCACCGCTGGCATCATCTTTGATAATATTCCCTTCCACCATAGCATTCAAATCAATGAGTAACTACTTAGATTTCAATCCATTTCTGTTCACGGTTAGGGAGCATGAGGAATGAGGCTGGGGTGAGAACAGGAATGACGCAGGTGAGGGAGATAAATGACAGCCAAATTGAGCTCCCCGTTTATCTGATTAAATTATAATACTTAAATGAGCGAACAGAGGCAATCACAAGGTATTTCAAATGCACTCAATCACATTTAGGTAACATACAACAAGGTGAGATTGATTGCCCCTGCTAAGATTAATAACCCTCACCCTCATCCACAGCCTGAACCCGTCACCTTTACTGTCACCAGTCTGTTACTACATTAGTCAGTCTGAGATCAGCACTTTATCACTTCTGCCGCATTAACACACTCTCTGATTTCAACATGCATCACCCTCACCATTTGATCACAATCAATGTGCATACATTGCAAATGCACATCATGAACACATGTAAATCTGGCCAGCCAATGACCTTTTCAATGTCCATTCACATCCATTCACAAAAGCAGCTGCAATTAGTATTTAGCAGGGATGATGTTGTTTGTGACATTTTCATTCCATGCCGATGTTTTGTTTGGATTCATGAGTCGTGCTTGAGATGTCTTAATTCATGTCTTTTTCATCTGGTTCAAATTGCAATAATGTCGGACAAAGCAAACTGAAAAGTCCAAATTAAAATGAAAATGTTCTCAGACTATTGATGAGTCACTTCTGCTATCTCTGTCTTCACCTGCTTGCTGTTCAACTATAGTTCTATTCTAAGCTGAGAAATCAGCTGAAAACCATTGTGCTGTTCTTTTGTTTGTGCAACAAGCACATGAATATAAATCTTAATTAATTCCTTAAACATTTTTTTTTTTCAATCATGTGTGTTGTTTTAAAGATAACTATGCAGCGGTTGTCACTCTTTAGCATCTTTGTAGCACTTTTCCAAACGTATTGCAAACGACTAGCGTCTGCTAAGGATTTAGCAAAATGGTGTTTAAGTCACATTACTGGTCTGGCAAGAAATGTAAAAATAACCTTTCAGGAGTGACAACCATATTTAAACATGGAAGAGATTCCCCTAAATTGTTTCATGTGTGTATACAGAACAGAAATAACTCTCTAAATTGCAATGATTGACACCATGGTAACCATAGAACTGTTTTGAGCATCTCTTGCATTTGGTATCTACTATTTTTAACCAAAGTAATATTACAGCGACCAAAGTGTCAATTTTACCTAAACCACTTTTAGGCCACATTGACACTGCAGGTCATGTTGCCCAATTCCGATTTGTTGACTATTTGTTAACGACCAGCTTTTACAACTTCTTTTAAAAGTGACGCATATTCGATATCTGCATTTACTCTATACACTTGATGAAACAATCCAAGAGTAAACAGGCCTGCGAGTTGCCAGAGTTGCAAGAGTCGCCAGGTCTGCAAAACAAAACCAGACCAATTGCTAATCAAAACTAACCCATTCATGTTTTTTTTTTTTTCTGCGGTTTTACCCTCTGTTGTGGGTCCACTCCGTCGAAATCGCATTCTAGGGGGAGATGGGGAGTTCACATTAACCCATGGACTAAAAAACAACCCATGACAACAGTGTAAAAGAAGGCTATTTCTGCTGAAATAACGTGGACTTGGCAACACTGCCTGGAAAAGTGTCCACCTGAATCAATGTCATTCACCACCTTTGCTTGTTCTATGTCATACAACTCACATTGACAGGGGGATATCTGATCTGTGCACTTACATGGCAGAAGCAAATAAACCTATCCGATTTCGATTTATTTCCACATTGGAATGAGGCCTGTAACCAATATGAGAATATCGGAATCCATGTGCTTTTTTTCCTGCTTGCACGTTCGTGGGTCTTTTCCGATCTGTGCCACATGGGAAGAAAAACCTGAATTGGCCTTAATGCTTGGAAGGCTGCTACACAGAGCACGCTCTTAAAGGGTTGCCATAGGTTACTTGTTATATGCATCTTTGGACTTGGCTCATAAAGTGATCGACTTTATGGAGTTAATAAAGTAGGCAGGTACAAGTCACAATATTTTGGTATGTGCCTTATTTCCAAGATTAAGCGGGTGGCTTTGAGTCTATTATGGGCTTGTTCTTATTTGCAGTTTTTTCGAAGGTCTAGCAACACTAACGAGTCAAGACTCAAGATGAACAAGACCTTACCACATTGTGCCAAACATTGTATCTCACTGAAAAAAAAAAAATGTGTGGTGTTGTAAAATATATAAAATTAATCATCATAAATTCTACTTGTAATATTAAAAATCAAGGAGAACAACAATTTTCTAAGTAAAATGTACACATTTAATTCATGTAATTAATTACTAGTACACTGATATTTGTATACTTACTACATAAAGTATACTTAAAAATATACTTGAACTTTACTTAAGTATACTTACTAAAATAAACTTGAAGTATACTACTTTTTGGTAAGGGCAGCGATTGTGTTTTATAGGACTAATTTTGAAAAGTGTGAATAGAAAGTGTTAGTAAAAGTGTTTTTACGCTTCTTTATGATGGTATTCAACTTATAGTTAATTCCAGTCCAGTCTTGTCAGTTATATCTTTTCTTTTCCTCAAACAATCTGTAATTTGTTGGTTAAACAGCAAAGTCTTATGAACACATGTTTCTATTAACAAAAAGGCTTTGGATTCACTGCAGAATAAGCCGGAGTGTAAGTTGATGAGCATACAGAAGGAGTGATTGGTCTAATTCTCATATTCAGGCAAGTATAAATCTATGCATAGATTTGCATGATATAACATTATTGTT
>NW_015549669.1:219142-226436 GCF_001515605.1 Sinocyclocheilus anshuiensis | reverse complement strand
GTTTTCATGTTAGATGCAGTTTTGGTTATATCAATACTACCTAGCTCTGTCAGGTTAAAACCTCATCTTGTTCTATCTAAGTATTTTTTTTTCTATATTTGATACCTCCTGGGGTCAAAACTCTATGGTGCAGCAAATGCAGTTCATGTTGGTAACAGAGATTGAATTGTATTACAGAACAGCAGACACTTGAAGTAGCAAATAAACACTTTTAAATTAAATATAATTATGTAATATTTACTTAATTAGGGTGCAATTAGATTTAATTTCTTCATGAATGTTAAGTTTAGTAAGTAGATTTTACTTAATAATAGTGAGTAAGTTGTACTTGATATTATAGCAGTAAAATTTACTTAAAATGTATTCGTGCAATTTGTTACCAAAAATGTTTTAAGTCAATCTTAATAGTTATTTTTTTCAGTGTACATAAGTGGGTATTTCTTCAGTCATGGACAATTTTTATAAAAGTGGTGGCTTTTATTAAAAGTAAGAGATTTCAGATTTCCTTTTGGTTATGAAGGCCACACTAAAACTATTTTGAAAACATTATACAGTGACTTTTTGAAATGTATTTTATGTAGAGATTTGTATTTTTGTACCCTTGTCCAAGATCAAAAAATTACTCTTAAAATATAAAAATCCATAACAAAAGCAACAATTATCATACTATTTAATAAATAAATACATTCTAAATTAATATTTCATAAATTAATAAATTTGAAATTATATGTATCAATTGTTTAACATCTTGAAAATGAAAGCTATTTCTCATAAATTTCTCATAATAAAATGAATAAAAACCTTATAGACATATTTAAAAAAATACACATCAAAATTCCTAAAACTTCAAAATTTAAATGAAAACAGAAAATACAAAAATAAAAACTGAATCTAAATAATAATAAAAAAACGAATAGTATCTCAACGATACTAAAATAACATTGTTCCATATGACTCATGTGCAAACTTCCGAAAGAAAATCCACCATAAAATTAAATTCCTACATTTTAAGACTATCATAAATCTTAAAGAAAGAAAGAAACCATTTCAATATTTATTTTGTGAAATTATTTCCTTTTTAAGTAATAATTTCAACCATGACCAAATATTTTTTTTTATTTAATATGAGAAATCTCTTTAGTCATGTTTGAAATGTTTAAAAATTTATAGAAATAATTTCACACAATAAATATTGAAATGGTTTCGTGCAGTTATTGTTGGGCTGATACAAAACCGTTGTTATGGTTGCGAGCCCCTCTTAAGCCTGGGCCGGGGACAAGCGATAAATTATCCCCCTTTACCATCCCCTCTTAAAGGTCCAGTTGTCCCCCTATATCTTGTTAGTTTAAATCTTTCAACTAGTGAGAGTATGAAAGTGTTTTAAGGGAATTACAGAGCCAAATGCGCCCACAGTTGAACAAATACCCAAGTGTATGCGCTCATATTTCTTGTTAATTTCTCCTTGTAAAGACACTTGGTACCTACTTTCTCTCTGTCTCTCTCTCTCTTTCATTTTCTTCTCGATGCCATTATAACCTCCATAATCCACTCTGTTGTTTCTAATTTATTATTCCTCATCGATTTTCATCACAGCTTTCACAACCCCCCCATTAATCACCCAGAGCTCTTCCACTCACACACACGCTGGCAAATGTTACACGGCTCAATCGATTTACTGCCCTGAGCATTGCAGAGACTTGTTTCTCACTGTTTTTGGCGGTACAGTAACACACTCCATTGCAAGCTCTTAATTTTACATGTGGCGTGTGAAATAAAAGCTATTTTTCTCATTATAAAAATCTCTGAGTTACATCTATGGATGTCGGTTTCATAAATGGCACATTTAATGTGACATGAAACTGTGACGTTACATTCCACCAACTTCATCTAAGAAATGGCCTTGAGATTTGGAAAGTTAAGACTTTTATCTATGCTTCAAAAGAGGTAAAAAGCCATAGTGGATAGTTTGCATGTTCAGTTCCTCTTGGAAGGCTCTGCACTTTTCGATTTTCATTCTTTAGTATGAGAATTCTAAATCATATCTAGACTGCTCTTCCTGTCTTTCACCGTCAAGATAAATTGATTATTGCTGGATAATCGTTAGATCTCTATATGGAGATGTTTCAAAGCACTCATCATTCAATGAGAATGACTTTGAATGGCTTAGACAGTGATGTTATGTAAGCATGTCTTTAAGGAATAGTTCTCTCAAAAATGACACTTCTGCCATTATTTATTAACCCACATATGATTTCAAAACTTTATGATTGTCACGATAAGGGGTTTTGTCTTGGTTCTCTCTGGACTCCATTTCCCATAAACCCCTGCCTAGGAACTCATTATCGCACCACACCTGTTTCCTATCAGGGACACTATAAAGGTTGCACACATCCACACACACATCGCTGATTATTGCTTAGCCTGTTAGCTTGTTACCCTGTCTAGTCTTGCCTTGCCTTGTTTTGCCTATGTATTTTGACCTTGGATTGCTTATTGGATTACTCTTTTTGCCTGCTCTTGGATTATACCTGTTTGCCCCTATTTTGACCCATGCCTGTTTATGACCACGGTTTTGTCTATTAAAAGCCTCATTATGCACGTAACCGAATAATCAGCCAAAACCGGATCCAGCAGCTTTATTGAGCACCAGACCAGGTATGGAGCCAGCCAATGGTTCATTCAACCTCGTAAGTGTAATCTGCTCCATTTTTCAAATTGGCAGACCCATTGAACTTTATGTGGAGAAATTCCTTCTGTATAGCCACCTTATGCCTGGGGATGAGGATTTCGTAAAAGACTGTTTCTGGAGTGGTCTTGATGCTAATATTAGCTTAAATTTACCAGAGGAAGACCCCAGCTGGGCCCTGGTACAGTTTATTGGCTTTGTTTTGCAGTTTTGTGGATCTTCCTTTACAGTTGGGGAGGTTGAGGAGGTCACTACTCTGAGGTTTCCAGCCCCTTTCCATTCTGTGGTCCCTGTACCAGAGCCTCGTCACAAAATGCCTGCCAGCCCAGAAACTTTTTGTAAGATGGCTACTAGCCCAAAGACTACCCCCGCCACAACTGCCATCCCTGCGTCTAGTCAAGTCACAGCCGTTCTTCCTGAATCCAGTCAAGTCGCGGCTGATCGTTCAGAGTCTCGTCACGTCTCAGTTGATCATTCAGAGTCTTCTCATGCCGGGTCGACCATGCCCATTGCCACAAGGCCAGTCCCAAGGTATCCGAGACTGGCATCCAGTGTGTCAGATCCACCGTTGGTTTCGGCTAGAGCAGCGGGGATTCCAAGGGCCTCAGCACGGATTATTCCAGAGACTGTTCCCCTACACTCAGTGCTCCCTGTTATGGGGATCACTATCCTTTGCGTTTGGGCAACTCACTGCTCAATTACTCCTCCTGAGATTGTTTCAGCCCCTGAATCCGTTCACGAGACCGCAACAGTTCCTGATCTCACTCCAGAAGCTCCAGAGGTGGCGGCACTCCTATCACGCCCATGGAGGCCGTATGTGAACTCTCTGCCTGTCCTGTCACGGCTATGGAGGCGGTATATGAACTCTCTGATTGTCCCGTCACGGCCAGGGAGGCTGTTTCAGAACTCTTTGCCTGCTCTACTACAGGGACAGCCAGCCTCCAGCTACACCAGGATTAGAGGATCCCAGATCTCCGTCCTTCAAGACCTGGACTCCACTTCGGTCCGTCGACCCTTTGGTGTCGCCTTGGCTCAAAGCTCCCTCATCTCCACTGTGACTGTCAGTCCACCGGCTCCGCCAGGCTTCCTCGTTCCTCTGTCTCCACCTTGGTCATTCGTCAACCTGCCCTCGCCTCAGGACTACACTCCTCTGGCTTCGCCTCGTCCCTCCACCCCTCCGGTTCCATTGGGCTCCTTTCTCCCTCCGGCTCCACCTTGATCCTCGGTCGCTCTGGCTCCACCGCAGCCTTCTGGTACCCAACCCCTCCAGCTCCACCTCAGTCCTCTGTCCCTCCGGCTCCGCCGCGGCCTTCCGGATCCCCACCTGCGCCTCGGTCGCCAGAGCTGTCGGCTCCACCATGGCCCTCCGATCCCTCAGTGTCACCCTGGCTCTTCGGCTCTCCGTCTTCTCCTTGGGCCCTTTGTCCACTGGCTCCATTTCTGTCAGTCGGACCCCTGAGACCTCCTGTTTCACTCTCCTCATGGTTCCTCCCTCAATCAACTCCACCGTGGACTAAGAGTTGTTCTCGTAATTCTGTTTGGAGCATCTGGAAACCGCTCTCAGTGGGGGGGCTCTGTCACGATAAGGGGTTTTGTCTTGGTTCTCTCTGGACTCCATTTCCCATAAACCCCTGCCTAGGAACTCATTATTGCACCACACCTGTTTCCTATCAGGGACACTATAAAGGTTGCACACATCCACATACACATCGCTGATTATTGCTTAGCCTGTTACCCTGTCTAGTTTCTGTCTTGCCTTGCCTTGTTTTGCCTATGTATTTTGACCTTGGATTGCTTATTGGATTACTCTTTTTGCCTCCTCTTGGATTATACCTGTTTGCCCCGTTTTGACCCATGCCTGTTTATGACCACGTTTTTGTCTATTAAAAGCCTGCAGATGGATCCAGCTCTGAAATTATTCCATGTCACAGTGATACTAAAACAAACACAAACAAATAAACCAACTAAATAAATAATAGTCAAAGTACTTGCCGTTAAATAAACTTGTAAAAAAATTTGAAAATAAAAATGTTAAAATAAATACTGATTCACAATATAAATACAAACAGTAACACTTTACAATAAAGTCACTATGAGCAGTACATTTGTACAGTATTTACTAGTCTTTGTTAATGTTATTTTATAAAAATCCAACTGTTCATTTTTAGTTCATATTAACTTTCAAAGTCCTCATGAAATAAAAATGTGTTATATTTACTTTATTAGCGCACACTGCTAATCTTGAGGTGAACAATTCATCTGTGTAAATTTATCCATTAAAAAAATAAAAATAAATAAATAATATTTGTCTTGGTAATCTAACATCAAAATCTGAACATCTGTTTCCACTCTGGAATGGCATTCCTTCTCTGATGATGTCAGCTTGACGGCTTGTGCAGAATATTCTTAACCACGCCCCTCCAACCGTTAGTTTGCTATGAGTGAGAGAGATAGAGGAGGAGTTCCAAAATAAAACCCTGCCCTCTATTCAGTATTCCGTTTCAGTTGGAAATATGTCACTATACTGAATTACTAGCATATTAGCTGTTTATTAGTATTTATAAAGCACATATTAATGCCTTATTATGCATGACCATATTTTAGATCTCTTAATCCTACCCAATAACTAAACATAACAACTAGCTTACTAACTATTAATACACAGCAAATTGGGAGCTTGTTGAGGCAAAAGTCATAGTTGATATTTAGTTAATAGTGAGAACTGGTCCCCAAACTAAAGCGTGACCCCACACACAATATATATATATATATATATATATATATATATTTTTGAAAACAGGTTTCAAAGTGCAAGTTTTTGAAAACTATACCATTAACAACGTAATACTGCATTTTAAGTCGCTTTCACAGATCCATGTGAATGGGGATCGTTTTGACAACATTGTCAAAATGCAAATACTTTTCTGTTTTTAGCACGTGTAAATGTACCCTAAAATAACACTGTCCCATATGACTCGTGTGCACTATTCCAAGTCATCTGAAATTCTTGTTACTCATTGTATGTAAATGTCATTGTGTGTAAAAAACTGCCAAAGATTCTTCAAAAATTCTTAATTTGTGTTTCACAAAAACAAAGGTGAAAAAAAATATTTCTTTTTATTTTGGGTGAACTGTTCCTGTAAGATATGATCACTAATTGACTGAAATATATCTTGAGGTGTAAATGACCTACAGCCAGAATGCTGAAAGATTTGACAGCCTTTTTTCAAACCAGCCATTTGAAAACAAAGACTTCTCATTAAAAGACCAAACAAGGGTAATTGTCTTAATTAAGAATTTGTAAGATAAGAAGCTACGCTGCACAGCCTCACTAAGCATATTGAATGTTTTCCAAGACTAATTTAATGACCCAAAATTCATGGGTGGAAATACGTTTGGCTAAGGGACTTTGCCCAACATCTAGTGCCAGAGAGAAACAGCGATGAGAGATCTCCATGCCAATAATCAGTTTGCACGTTAATTTATTTCTCACAGCCACTCAGAAAGCACACAATGATAAGCTATCGATATTTACTGCGACGTGTGGAACGGCCAGTGGCGGGACGCCTTGAGTATCAGCACACGAGTCACGCTCAGTGGATTAGCGACTGCCTTAACTCTGATGGAGTTGGCTGTGTCAACAAGGCAAGTAGCTTGTAAGGCGGTGACTAAATCAATGCACTCTCACTTGCAGGGACACTTTAGAGGTTATGCAAATGAACAAGACCAGAATGTGACATTTTGAAAGCCCAGGATGGATAACCCCCATTAGCAGAGGATTTGTTACATCTTAAAAGGTACTTTCCCCTCCCATGATGGAGGTTTACTTTACACCTCTTTTTTCTTCAGTGATTTGTGGAGGACGAGGTGGGAGAGGTTGTGAATAAAACAAATGGAGCTCTCCTTGGCAGGGATATCCTTAGAAATATGGTTGAAACTGTACGGCCAACAAGCTTAATGCTATAAAAAAGCATATTTGCTCCATGGACAAGCACACAGTGCCTGTCTAATTGAAAGATGTATGATGCAAACGGGGGAGAGGAAATGGACAAATGGTTATGTTGAATTTAATGCAAATTTAGATGATTAACGCACATGAACACTTGCAGTTCACTGTCGTTGAACCCTTAGAGCTACAGACTGCCCACTGTCCGTAGGTAGTGACCACCTTGAGTAACAGCTGTGTCTTATATCTAGTTCACATGTTTAGCGGAAAATAGGTTTTATTTAATTGCTTTTGTTGCGATTTTGACACAATGTACAGATGACAGTTTTGCATGAAATGTTGTAATCTTCCTAGTATTTGTCCAGGCTAATTGTCCTAGTAATCGAACAGGCAGAATTAATTGAGGAAACTAGTATAATGACAATTATTATTATTATTTTTAGAAATAAAATAATAAAAGAAATATCACTATACTAATGTTGAATTGTAAAGTATTTAATAACAATCATTTTCATTTTAATTTAATAATTTGTTAAATAATTAATAATAATAATAATGATAATAATATAAAATAAAATAATATAACACAATAATATAATAAAAAAATATTACTTAAGTATATTATTATTATTATTATTATTATTATTATTATTATTATTATT
>NW_015549669.1:181175-219044 GCF_001515605.1 Sinocyclocheilus anshuiensis | reverse complement strand
AATATAATATATGGTAACACTTTCTATGAAGCCCGTATTTATAATACATTATAAGAGTATTCTTAAGGCATAATAATTAATGCATAATGTATTATAAAACACCTTATAATATGTTGTATCATCTCATGATACAAATCTGGACCTCCCAGACAGCACAAGACTAAGCTGGAGAGAAGGGATCCGCCAGTGTCTGGAGAGCGTCTGGCCCCGAGCCAGAACCAGCCCGCCGGCTGCTCCAAAGTCAAGTCCGCTGGCTGCTCCGAAGTCAAGCCCACTGGGTCCGCCGACCACACCTTTCACCCCGAACCTAACTAGGAATCTAAGGAGGAAAAGGCGGTTGGTTCTAGTCCCTAGGCTCGCTCCAGTGTCGGCTCCAGCCCCAGAGCTCGCTCCAGTGTCGGCTCCAGCCCCAGAGCTCGCTCCAGTGCCGGCTCCAGCCCCAGAGCTCGCTGCAGTGTCGGCTCCAGCCCCAGAGCTCACTACAGTGTCAGCTCCAGCCCCCGAATCCAGCCCAAAGAGGGCTCCAGTACCTGAGTTTTGTCCACAGAGGGCTCCTGTTCCTGAGTTTAGCCCAGAGAGGGTCCCAGTCCCCGAGTTTGGCCCAGTGAGGGCTCCTGTCCCTGAGTTTAGCCCACGGAGGGCTCCTGTTCCTGAGTTTAGCCCATGAGGGCTCCTGTCCCGAGTTTAGCCCAGTGAGGGCTCCTATCCCCGAGTTTAGCCCAGTGAGGGCTCCTATCCCCGAGTTTAGCCCAGTGAGGGCTCCTATCCCCGAGTTCAGCCCAATGAGGGCCCCTGTCCCCGAATTTAGCCCAAGGAGGGCTCCTTTCCCGGAATCCAGTCCAGAATGCACTCCTGAGTTTCCTACTCTGCGGCTCCCTGAGCTCCTTGTTCCGCCATGGCCTCCTGAACTGCCTGCTCCGCCGTGGCTTCCTAGTCTGCCTGCTCCGCCATGGCTCCAAGGGCTCCCTGCTCCGCCATGGCCCCAGAGCTCCCTGTGCCGCCATGGCACCCTGGACTGCCTGATCTGCCCTGGAGGTATTCCCCGTGTCCCAGTCCTGCACCAGCCTCCAGGGCGCCCACCCCCCCTCCCTGGTGGAATTGTTACAGCGTTGGATGCGCCTTCCGGGAGGGGGAGTAATGTCAGACTCTGTTACGTGTTTTGTGTGTTTGCTCCCATGTTTATTTTATGCCCTTATTTGGTCCTTCCTGTTCCTGTCCTTATGTTCAGTTGTTCCAGGTGTTCCCCATTTAGTTAATTTGATCCCAGGTGTGTCCCATTAGTTACTGTGTATTTAAGCCCTGTGTTTCCTTGTCTCCAGCGTCTGGTATTGAATGTCTTCCTGAGTTCCTGAGTGTTATTCCATGTTGTTATATTAAAGACTGTTGGTTTTGAGCAACTCCCGCGTCTCCTCATTCCCTTGCTCCAAGTGAAACGTGACAAAGATACTGTACAGATCTTAAATAAATAATGTCAAGATGTGAGACTTATAATCCATTATAAATTAAATGGATTTTATTGTGTGTTACAAATAATCATACTCATAAAAGTTATAATCACAAATAAGTAAGCTTTATAATGTATTATAATTGTTGTTATGATTATTTATGAGATGAAACAACATTTACTTTTTTATAATGCATTATGCATTCATTATAATGGCTTTAGAATATCCTTATAATGTGTTTTGCTTTGCGACTGTTCATTTTATGCCTGACTGCACTTTTTCTTTCTTTTTCTCTAAAACTGTTTATACCTTTTTTAAGTCGGGTACATAAAGACGTAGATTGGTCTGGCCAACCAGACCAATCTACGTCAGACTAGTTCTAGACTAGTAGGCTGGCACAGTCTTAACATAATGGCTGTTTATACAACTTAATGTGCCAGTACGACATATCAGTTGTACATTTCCAAACATTGTTTTTGCTAATATTGTAATTTTTGTATATGAAGTCCTTCACAAGATGGTATGGCCCACACAGATCTGATCTCACCATTATCAAGGAAGTCTGGAATTGCAAGAGAGTGGAGATAAAGAGATAAATTATTAACAATAATAATAATAATTTAAGAGTGCTATGCAGCCAAATAATTAAGTAACAGGCACATGAATACCAGCCCTCACGTTAGATAGAGTAATTCACTTTAATAACTCATACCAGTCATAATTATGACTGACACTTCAAAAATCACAATCACAAATGTGCACTATGATTATTATTTTTGTCATATCCCATAAGTGCTTTGGCAGCAGTTATAATTAGTTTTGATTCATATGCACATATTCATGTTCATTTACATCCTTAATTTCTTGATGGATGATCTGGTTTCTACAAAGCTGGATCTGTTACGATAGATGCTACTTCATTAAAATGGCCTCTGCTTATCTCATTTATTCTTTGATGTAGCTTACATTTGCTATCATCTACTTACTGTAATGTCATTCCAAACTGGTATGACTGTACTTCTCCTGTGGAAAATTAAAATCTGAAACTCAACTTTCTTTGAAATCTTCTTTTGTGTTTCAAGATATCAACTGATGGGGTAAATATTAGCACAATACAGGAAGAATTGCAACCAGGAAATAAACCAACATTGAATAGGAATATTTCTGAATATGTGGGGAAAGCTTGATGTTGACTAAAAGGAAAGAGAATATTTAAGAAGTTTGAATATGAGGCTGTCATGACAGCAGTTATCAGAGTTCTATAATCATTAATCAAAGTGCAGATATCCAGTCTTTTATTTTGGGGGATAGAACCTCATCACAGACCACCCAAAGACTCAAGGCACAACACCAGAATGGAGGCAGAAAAACGGCATCAGACATGAAACGCTCATCTCTAGTTGGCAGCTATCACACGAAAAAGGGATTATTTAGCTAATCCTACCATGCCTTAAATGATACGAATAATAATGCTTCCCCTTCAGGAGCTTCGAGCTGCGTCGAAAACGCTTTGGGAACGCACCTGTGTGCCCACGCTCTGAATCACATGTGAAATCAGTCCAATGCAAATCAGTCCAATGGCAAAACGTCACGGCCGGGGTGACGTAGAGACCAGAGAGCTTAAAAGTGCATCCGAAACAAGCAGCGTTAGCTTCTGTGTTTTCAGAAAGCGCTCTGAACATGTCAGTCTTATTTACTGTTGTTTGTATAAACAGTGCACAATCACCTCTATATGGCGAGCTAAACAGACAGCACTTTAGATCATGTGTTCTTCTCTGCCTGTGCTAAACATTACAGGTGTGAATACATGCTGTTGTTGTTTGGGAGAGGAGCACACACAGTGAGCTCTTGAGGGGGCTGATTGTGCATTGTGCTCCCGCCGGGCACACTTCGAGGAGTGTGTCCGTGTTTGCAGTCTCTGTGGTTCCTGACCTGCTGTTGCTGAGCCATGGCGGTGATTGGGATCGCGGGGATCGCATATGAATCTATCACTCTCTCTCGAAGGTTCGGAAGCTATTAGTAACTATAGTAAATTATTACTATATTACTGTGCCATAGTAAAATGCATGTGCCTATTTTTTGATCAGTTGCTGTTCATGGTGTTTGTGTGTGCACTTGGATGGGTTAAATGCAGAGCACAAATTCCGAGCATGGGACACTATACTTGGCCTCACGTCACTTTCACTTTAGTCACTTTATTCTTATGGAGATGACATGATTACTCTGAGCTGTTTATAAAGCTCCGCTACTTTTTAATTAGCTTTTCTATGTAAATATGCGCTAGATGTAAATATGCGTGCGATGCGGTCTCTTCCCTCTTTGAGTGAGAGCTCTATGCTGCAGCTATCTTCCTCCGAGGAGGCTGATGTTAGCAATGATGTATATGAGATTGAGGACTCACCATCTCAATCGTTTACATATGAAAAGCATATTGCATTTTAGAGCGCTTGTTTCTCCCTGCCCTCGCTATAATTAGGGGCAGGGATGGATTTGATTGATGTGTGGTTTGTTTTGGAGCGGAGCACAGACAGTCAGCTCTGTCTGCTCTATATCATTTATAAAATATCCCAAAGTGTACAAGTGTGCATTACCTTGGATGTTTAGCTATGCTCCCACTGGCGTTTCTTCTCGAAGGAAGAAGGTATTATGCAATATAGAATTGAGTGACTCGTGTGTTGCCGAGACATTATGCAAATAATGTCGTGGGAATCTATGAGCAGATGGGAGTTTCCTTATCTCTCTCTTAAATGTGTGCAAATATATAAATGTGGTTGCAGGCTATTTGTCACAAATCTTTTTATTACATCATATATTATAATAAGACTGTGTTCATTTGTCTGGTTGTTTGGCTGCATTTAAGTCTGAGGAATTAAATGATAAATATTAATCTGACTTTGAGAAGTTAGATATATATTTAGTATACATATATATTATTCAGCAGAGGGATCGGAGACGGGCCTCACCCTTTCTCCTCCCTCACTCTCTAAATACAGCGCTCTCTTGGTATATAAAAAATTCTCGAGTTAGAGCATGGTGTTATACCTCTCTTCCTCCGAGGAGGTTGATGTGGTCAGCAAAATATGAGGAGCTGGTATGTCGGGACCTACCAGTTTTCCCTGTCTCTACCCCGATGTGTTGAGAGCATGGGTTTAACCATTTTTTCATTGCAGTTCATCTGCCCTTTTTAAAAAATATATATGTATTTGATGGGCTGAATGAGTAGGCTTATAGGGCTATGTCTAAGGTGGTACAGATGCCTGCGGGCTATCTTTTCCCATTGCAGCATCACCCCTAAGGCCCCGACATTTTCCAATTCTGGACACAGGTCTCAGGGGCTGCTGGGCAGGAGCAGCCCTAGCCGTGTTCCAGCTCCTCATTTGGGGAGCATCGCTTCTCATACTCCCCCAGTATATCTGGAGTCTGAGTGGCGCTCCCGGGCCGAAGGCTTCTAACTTGAGGGGGCTGATTGTGCATTGTGCTCCCGCCGGGCACACTTCGAGGAGTGTGTCCGTGTTTGCAGTCTCTGTGGTTCCTGACCTGCTGTTGCTGAGCCATGGCGGTGATTGGGATCGCGGGGATCGCATATGAATCTATCACTCTCTCTCGAAGGTTCGGAAGCCCGCGCTGCAGTCTCTTCCCTCTTTGAGTGAGAGCTCTATGCTGCAGCTATCTTCCTCCGAGGAGGCTGATGTTAGCAATGATGTATATGAGATTGAGGACTCACCATCTCAATCGTTTACATATGAAAAGCATATTGCATTTTAGAGCGCTTGTTTCTCCCTGCCCTCGCTATAATTAGGGGCAGGGATGGATTTGATTGATGTGTGGTTTGTTTTGGAGCGGAGCACAGACAGTCAGCTCTGTCTGCTCTATATCATTTATAAAATATCCCAAAGTGTACAAGTGTGCATTACCTTGGATGTTTAGCTATGCTCCCACTGGCGTTTCTTCTCGAAGGAAGAAGGTATTATGCAATATAGAATTGAGTGACTCGTGTGTTGCCGAGACATTATGCAAATAATGTCGTGGGAATCTATGAGCAGATGGGAGTTTCCTTATCTCTCTCTTAAATGTGTGCAAATATATAAATGTGGTTGCAGGCTATTTGTCACAAATCTTTTTATTACATCATATATTATAATAAGACTGTGTTCATTTGTCTGGTTGTTTGGCTGCATTTAAGTCTGAGGAATTAAATGATAAATATTAATCTGACTTTGAGAAGTTAGATATATATTTAGTATACATATATATTATTCAGCAGAAGGATCGGAGACGGGCCTCACCCTTTCTCCTCCCTCACTCTCTAAATACAGCGCTCTCTTGGTATATAAAAAATTCTCGAGTTAGAGCATGGTGTTATACCTCTCTTCCTCCGAGGAGGTTGATGTGGTCAGCAAAATATGAGGAGCTGGTATGTCGGGACCTACCAGTTTTCCCTGTCTCTACCCCGATGTGTTGAGAGCATGGGTTTAACCATTTTTTCATTGCAGTTCATCTGCCCTTTTTAAAAAATATATATGTATTTGATGGGCTGAATGAGTAGGCTTATAGGGCTATGTCTAAGGTGGTACAGATGCCTGCGGGCTATCTTTTCCCATTGCAGCATCACCCCTAAGGCCCCGACATTTTCCAATTCTGGACACAGGTCTCAGGGGCTGCTGGGCAGGAGCAGCCCTAGCCGTGTTCCAGCTCCTCATTTGGGGAGCATCGCTTCTCATACTCCCCCAGTATATCTGGAGTCTGAGTGGCGCTCCCGGGCCGAAGGCTTCTAAGCAGAAAGTGGATCTGCGGACCATCATTCTCGCTAGATAGTGTTTGACTAAAAGGTCCTGACGCCTATGGCCCAGGACTTCTGAGGGCGGGCCCCTCTGGGTAAGAGTGGTGTACACCTCATCATACGGTGCCCGTCTCTCCTCAGTGCCCTCAGGAGACTGTTCTGTCAACCCTGCCACCCCCAATACTTCAGGGAACAGGGGTCTCCAGCGAGCGCATGTCTCAGCATCCGTCCGGAAACGTAGCGACTCTGGGAGGCTCACTACCTCTAAGGAGGTCTACAGAGCAGCTAGTTCGGTTGTCCCCTCCCGCTCCAATTACACCAGAGGTCCCTTAGTAGACTTTCTAGTAGATTCACTTAGTAGACTTTCTGCCAGCGTGGAAATTTCTGTCCATATGTAATGGCCTGGCCAGCCATGGTTTGCGGACCTGGTAGCCCATCTCAAGACTCTCCATGGGAGATTCCTGTCAAAGCGGGATCTCCTCTCTCAGGCGCTCCATGGGAGATTCCCGTCCGGTGGGATCTCCTCTCTCAGGCAGGGGTACCATCTTTCACCCCCGTCCGGAGTTGTGGAAACTGTGGGTGTGGCCCCTGAGGGGGCACAACTCGTAGCTTCCGGTCTCTCAACTAAGGTTGTTGAGACCATACTCCACTCCAGAGTTCATTATCCACGAGGAAACTGTACTCCTTGAAGTGGGTTGTGTTCACTTCATGGTGCAGAAATCGTCAGCTGCTCCCAGTTAACTGCCAGTTATGAAGTTCTGCTCCCAGTTCTGGAGTTCCTGCAGGAACGATTATTCACAGGTTTGATCCCTGTACCTTTAGAGTGTTCGTGGTGGCCATAGCTGCTTACCACGTCCCTTTGGGTGGTCATTCACTGGGGGCGAAATCCGTTGGTACATGTTTCTTTCATTGTGCTTGAGGCCAGGAGAAGTATGATACCGCTCCAGACTTTTAGGTGCATCTGTCTTAGCGGTGCTTACTATGATTTCACACTAGACATGCATTTGTCAGTATGGTGGCGTGGGCATACTCGTTCCCAAAGCGTTTTTTAATGCAGCTTGAGTTCCTGAAGGGGAATGTCTCTAGGTTACGTATGTAACCCTGGTTCCCCGAGGGAACGAGACGCTGCGAGACTGCCATAATTCCTGCATCCCTGTGAGCGACTTGCTTCAACTTATCAGAAGATAACACTGCTTGTTGTGGATGCGCTTTTAAGCTCTCTGGTCTCTACGTCACCCCGCCTGTGACGTTTCACCATTTAATTGGACTGATTTCACATGTGATTCAGAGCGTGGGCACACAGGGGAATTCCCAAAGTGTTTTTAACGCAGCGTCTCATTCCCTCGGTGAACCAGGGTTACATACGTTACCTAGAGACGTTATGGGTCACCGTGACTCTGACTGAGCAGAGGGTTTGGAGAAGATGAAAAATGAGTGATGCTCGTATCATTTTAATTTTAGACTTTGAACGATGAGACAGCATTTAAAACGTTGCTTGCTTTTTGCTATTCCTCTCAATGTATGTTAACCTAAATTTATTCAAACTAAAGCCATACCAATCTTCCTTAGATGTGTCGGCTCTTTTAATCTCAGGAGACGCTGAAGTCTACCAAGCAACTTCATGTCCAACAATTCAAGTGTAATCTCTTTTTAAAATGCGGTCTCTGCTCAAAGACTTGAAACCCTTGCCAAGATTTGACAGTCTGACATGCAAGATCTGAAGACCTAATTTTGATTTAATTTCTCAACAAAATTTCTCTATAAACAAAAAAAATGCAGCCTCAGCAAGCATAAGAGACTTGCAAAAAACCTTTAAAAAAATCTCATGAGTCTTCTACCAGCAATGGAATTAAATAATTTGAGGACAGCAACATTCAACATTCAGCAAGTAAACTCGGGTCGGTAAGACATATGTTTATTCCTGTGATGGCAAAGCTACATTTTCACTTTACTGTCACTTTTGATGAATATAATGCATCCTTGTTGAATAAAAGACGCATTTATTTATTTGAGAAACAACAACAAAAATCTTACTGACGCTAAACTTTTGAATGGTACACAGTAGTATGGTTTGCTTTTTGTTCATCTGATTTAGTTAGCTTGGCATCAAATACATTCAGGTGATTTTCTGTAATCAATATCTGGCAACAGCAGCTTACACATTTTTTTCTTTTCACTTGCACAAGCAATTCAGGTTCAGCTCTTCAAACAAATACAACTGCCCACATGCCAACTAACCAACGAGAATGTGGAACAATCACGACAACCCACAGCAACAGAGATTAAGCTTCACAGCTATAGATCCACTGGCATGAATCAGTCTGTAACTGTAAATATGCAAATTATGTTAAACTCTAATTATGTAAATACCTTGTATGTTACACTTCATATGGCAAGGGAATTCATATTAATGTTAATATCAGTAAACAAATCCCCACACTATTTTTTTTTTTTTTTCAAATTGCTTGGGTTTGCAGAACATTTCTAGCTTATATGGCCACGCGCTGCTGCAACATCCAAAACACTCTCATACTGTCTACTACAGCTTTATTCTCACAGCTCAGGTTTTCTGAAAATGCACGTGCAAGTCCTAAAAATCTGCCAATGAGTCAATTTGGATATAAATACGTAACCATATTAAGCACCCTATAACCAGACTGTGTGAACACATTCAATGATAACATACATGTTTAACCCAAGCTGCTAGGAACTTCTGATTGAAAACTGAAAAGCATTATGGGATCTCTTCTCAGCAGTTGTGTGAATAAACGCCTGTTGTTTATCATCTAAAGTCAACCCAAAATTTCATTGGAGGATGCATGATAGAGGGCGGATTTTCTTCTTCTTCTCCTTCAACAGAATGAACAGAAACAAGTGTGCCAGCTCCCACGGTAATTCAAGGGTTTCTTTTGTTCTCGCCGTTGTTTTGAGTGCAAGCATGAAAAAAAGTGACCAAATAAACCCTGCCTCTTTCCCGGGCTCCGTAGTGTAGCTATCAAGACGATAAGCGCTAAACAATACTCGGCCGAGAATGGTGTTTGAGTGAGTGTTATATAGTGAATGTGTGATTGATGTCAGCTGTGTGCAATCAGTGCTGTGTGCAATCAGTGCAATGGCTGATGGGATATGTAGTCCGGGATGACATGCAACAGTTTGTGTTGTGCGAGAGTCAATTTAATGAAAGGGTGACCTCTGGTGGTGATTGAATGGAAGTCCATGGACAGGATTCGTGACAATAACACTGAGGAACAGAAATAAAGAAACTAAAAGGAACAGAGAAAAGTTTAATTAAAGAAGTACTAAGAAATTTTCCATTACTGAATTCAGGTTGTCCACCACTTTCTAAATGCTATTTATCAAATGGCAAGGAGTTCAGAGCAGCATACTGTATCAAGTCCTAAAACCAGTTTACATTTTATCACAAAAAGGTTTAGTTTGCATTTGCTGTGGAATCTTATTGTTCAGCTTTGTTTGTGTTTGAAACTTCATTTTGGGTTTTGAAAAACCTAAATTTATTCAAACTAAAGCCATACCAATCTTCCTTAGATGTGTCGGCTCTTTTAATCTCAGGAGACACTGAAGTCTACCAAGCAACTTCATGTCCAACAATTCAAGTGTAATCTCTTTTTAAAATGCGGTCTGTGCTCAAAGATTTGAAACCCTTGCCAAGATTTGACAGTCTGACATGCAAGATCTGAAGACCTAATTTTGATTTAATTTCTCACCCTGATACTTATTAAGCAAATTTTTATGAGCAGCTATTATTTTATTAAAACCCTCACCCTTCTCAAATGGCTGATATGGTGGAAACAGATGTCTGTGACCTACCTTCATAGCTGAGTGCCTGCGAGTCGCTGAACGACTTAAGAATGAATAACAAGCTATTTAAATCATTTGACCACATGATGTTCAATTAGGTTTTCATGAGCTATGGAATGAGAACAAGCTCTAAGGCAGGCATAATTCATATAAATCTATAACACACCTTTGCGTAAATGATTAAAACTGAGAGGCATTTTAATGAAAGTAATTCAGGGTAAGTTTCATACTTCAGGGCTCCAGACACGAGATCTCCTTCAAGAAATACCTGATAGTTCCATATCCAATACTTCTGATTTAAATCTGGACCATACTTAACTTATTGGATAACACTTTATTTTAATAGTGCTCTTTAGACATTCTACTGACTATAAGTAGCAATAACTACATGTCAACATTCTACCAACCCTAATCTTAACCTACCAGTCTACTAATACTCTAAAGAGAGTTTATCTTGCAAAGTTATAGTTAGTAGAATGTCTAAAGAGCACTATCAAAATAAAGTGCAACCCCTCATGGTCAAGTTGCAAGCTTAAGAATTTCAAATATTAAATCAATATTTGTATGACTGATTGAAATTAATAATAGAGTCACTGTAGCAGCTTTTATCCAGAAAAACACTGACTCTTTTGACATTTTCATCTCATTTAAGATGCAAAAATTCTTTGCAATCTTGGGATATTACCACTTGTTTGGATGATGAAAAACATGGAAATGACTTCAACAGTGTTTTTATATTATATTATATTATATTATATTATATGTAGATATATGCAGATATATTTGAAAATAAATAAGCCTTAATCCCTACCATTCAAGAAGTTGGGGTAGGTAAGATTTGATAATAATAATAATAATAATAATAATAATAATAATAATTTTATTAAGCAAGGATGCATTAAAATTGTCTTCTTGACACTGCCATCCATGAAACAAATTGCATTTTAAAATGTATTATTAGTATTTTATATAAAATATGTTTTAAATATATTATTGTTATTTTAAATTGAATGATGTTTCATTAACCCAAGCTGCTAGGAACTTCTGATTGAAAACTGAAAAGCATTATGGGATCTCTGCTCAGCAGTTGTGTGAATAAACGCCTGTTGTTTATCATCTAAAGTCAACCCAAAATTTAATTGGAGGATGCATGATAGAGGGCGGATTTTCTTCTTCTTCTCCTTCAACAGAATGAACAGAAACAAGTGTGCCAGCTCCCACGGTAATTCAAGGGTTTCTTTTGTTCTCGCCGTTGTTTTGAGTGCAAGCATGAAAAAAAGTGACTAAATAAACCCTGCCTCTTTCCCCAACCCCCCTGACAAACTCAGCTCTCTCTCCAAAGCAATAGATCATTACCTGTCGTCTATTTTCAGTGTCTTGCACCTTGGAGTCCCGCTGTAATTTGAATTGCAAGTGACAAAGTCGCGCTCCAGGCTGTCAGGAGATCCCCTCCAGTGTTTATTAACTTTGTGAATTGAATAATTACCTGGGGTCAACACATAATTGAGTCGACCTCCTAATCACAGGAGGGACAGTTCTGATGTGCATGCCAATATATTCTCGTCCCGTGGCCACGCGTGACCCCGAACTCCCCATCTGCCGGTCAGACTCTTCGTTATGTCAACCTCATTATAGAGCCTGAAATAATAGGACCTGGCAACTAGAAATGTTTACTGTATCGGCAAGGTTACACACCATGGTCACCAAGTCAGAAAGCTGTAAGAAATAAATATTTATCTGAAAATGAAGCTAAAGCAATGTATTTTATTCATGTGTCCAGTGTAAAGAAATCAATAAAATCTGACGTTCATTGTTTTGGACAGTTTTTCTATTTCAAAAACTAACAACTTGTTACTAAAGCACAGAGTTGCTGCTGAAGTATGTCCAACAGATGAAGGTGAAGTTAATTTTAATGACAGCATGAACCTTATTGAAACCTTATGGTTTTAAAATCTTGAAGATATGCGTTTTTAGTTTGAGGCAAGCTGACTCCTACCTAAAGTGTCTGAAAGTGGTTTCAAAGTAGAAGCTTTTGAGGGTTTTATTTATTTTGTGTCTATTTGTTATTTATTTATTAGCTGACTTATTTGTAGCTGAAATTATTACATTATTAGTAGGGCTATCAAGTGATTAACACTTTTAATCGAATTAATTAATTAGAAAATGAATTACACATCAAATTTGAGAAATTACCCCCAAAAGATAATTTAAAGCCATTATTGTGTTAAGTGAGAAAAGCATCAAGTAGACAAAAAATAGCTTTAAAAATAAATATTTTATTTGATTCAACATTAATGGGGTGATATGAATGGGTTTTAAATGGCTATTAAAGTGATAGTTTACCCAAAAATGAAAATTCTGTCATCATTTGAAGAGTTCAGATGCAAAAGCCTCTAAGTTTTTCTTCTAAAATTAGTATTTCCATCAGGCTCCTATGTTTAGGTTCAGTAATTTTACTTTAAAGGCAATATATAGGTCATTTTCTATGCCATTAAAGTGAAATAACTGAACATAAATATAGGAGCCTGGTAAAAATGCTAATTTTAGAAAATGTCAGACGGCACTTAGAGGCTTTTGCATCTGAACTCTGCATTTACTCCCCCTTTTTGTTGTTCATACAATAAAAGTAAATGATAACCAAAACAGTTTGGTTACCAACATTCTTCAAAATATCTTCTTTTATGTTCTGCAAAAGAAAGAAATTCATACAGGTTTGAAAATGACATGAGGGCGAGTAAATGATGACAGAACTTTTATTTTTGAGTGAACAATCCCTTTAATGTTTTACTTTAATTAATATGGAAATTTGAAATTATTTTCTTAATGAAATTATACTCTAAATAAGAAACTAAAAGTAGGTAAATGTCTTAATGGGTAAGTCATTGAGTCAGTCATTTATACATAAATGGCTCTTTGTATGAATGGACCATTGAATCCATTCATACAAAATGGATTTAACTCCATTTTGGATTCAACTCGGGTTCAAGATGGCGCCGAGCATGACAGCCGTGTTGCGAGCTCCGAGATACTGTAACATGTTTCATCAGGAAGTGCGTAGAAGATGTAGTGCCGACAAAAACAATCCGCATCTACCCCAACCAAAAACCGTGGATTAATAGCGACGTTCAAGCAGCCTTGTCAGCGTGGACATCTGCTTTTAAATCCGGAGACGCTTACGATCGCAAACAAGCCAGTTACGATCTCAGGAAATCCATCAAAGCCGCAAAAAGACAATATAAAAACAAAGTTGAAGAACAATTCAACACCAACAATGCAAGAAGCATGTGGCAGGGCATCAATAACATAACAGACTTTAAAGGGAACAAACCAGCTACTGTGAACATTGCCGCCTCTCTACCGGATGAGCTTAATAACTTTTATGCTCGTTTCGAGGCTCACAACACCGCCCACACAGAGAGCGCTCCCGCGGCTGCTGCAGAAGAGGTGAGTGCACTCTCCGTCTCTGTCGCGGATGTAACCCGATCATTCCGACGGGTGAATATCCGCAAGGCTGCGGGTCCTGATGGCATCCCAGGCCGTGTGCTCCGAGCATGCGCATTCCAACTAGCCGATGTCTTCACAGACATTTTCAACTTCTCCCTCTCTCTGTCTGTGGTTCCCTCGTGCTTCAAAAAATCCACCATTGTGCCCATACCAAAGAAAAATAAAATCACATGCTTGAATGACTGGAGGCCCGTTTCTCTTTCACCCATCTTCAGCAAGTGTTTTGAGAGACTCGTCAGAGACTACATCTGCTCATTGCTGCCTGCCTCACTGCATCCGCTACAATTTGCATATCGTAGCAAACGTTCTACAGACGATGCTATTGCTTTCACCGTGTGTGTATACACAAACAAATTAATTCTAAAAGGAAATATATATTTCGTTTTAGAAATTTTTTTTACATGAATTGATTAAGCAAAGCAAATATGTTCATGTCTGAGAATAATTTTAGCATTTATATAGAATAACTAAACTATAGCTGAACTTTAGTGACATTGGGACATTGTTCCTCTTAGCATTATGAAAAAAAAAAAAAAACACTTTTATTAAAGTTCTGAATGCATTAAAGATAGCCTAGAATACGTGCAAAGAGTGCTCCCTTTATAATTTCAAATGTACTGAGCATGTCACTCGTCTCAGCAATGCAAATGCAAACATGCACAGAAGAGTTTGCCAAATATGTTATTATTACAGTTTCAACTAAGGGTGCTCTTGGGTTTTTTTTTTTTTTGTAAGAGTGTTTAGCTCCCTAAACTGTGTGTGACATGATAAACTGCTTTCCATATGGATTTAATATTGAATGCTACTTAAATACGGGAACAGTTGTCAATAATTTACATGTTTTAAACACGTAGATGATGTTCTTACTTTGGCCATGCATTAAATGCATGTCCTTGAAAGAGCGCAGTTTGCTGATGTATTTACACTAACTTCTCAGGTCATGTCTGTGGTATGATGAAACGACAGTGATTAATATATTTTAATTGTTTGATCAAAAGTATTGCTAGGAGCAATTCAGTTGCACCCCTACTAAATTCTATGTCCTTGAATTGAAGGATTTTTTTTTTTTTATGAAAAGAATTGAAAAAAAATAAATAATAATAATAATAATAATAATAAAAGTTTCCAAAGTCTAATGTAGTCTGGGATAGATTGCATTATCTGCCTCAGGCAACGGCAGCATGAATGCTAGAATGCTAGAGCTAACGAGTCGTAACTGACGAAAATAACCGTCATTTTTACCCTTCCGGTTAAATATTGCGCTGCTAACATCATAAACAGCTTTAAGTTGTCAATGCTGGCAAATGGCCATGGAATAAGTGGGATAATCTCCGCTTCACATCAGGTTGTTCTTGGCTGGTATTACCTTATGAAATGTGATTACATTATAATTTGCCACAGTGGGTTCATAATGTAATAAATGTCTCATACAATAACCTATATGTGAAAAAATTGTATTACATTGAAAAATTATTATTACATTATGAGCTCAAGATTTTATTACGTTTTGAGAAAATGATTACATTATGAACATTTTATTACAATAATAATGTAATACTTATTGCATTATGTGCAGTTTTTACATTATGAGTTGCTACAAGGGATATAGAATAAAGTCATGCAGAATAAGGCATTAATATGTGCTTTTTAAGTACTAATAAACAGCCAATATGCTAGTAATATGCATGCTAATAAGCAACTAGTTAATAGCAAGAATAGGTCCTTAAAATAAAGTGTTACCGTCCATTCATAAATTTTACCTTACCTTCACGCTGTTGAAATACAAACAGAAGACAGAAAACAAGAAGCTATATTATTTAACCGAATAGCAAATGTAGAAAATTCAGAGATATATACTGTATATATATATATATTTTGGCCATATCGCCCAGCCCTACAAATGAGCACAGTGCTGAAAAGTGGCAGAGCTACATAAGGTCTATAGGCTACATCATACAGTGAGTTGTTGCCCTTCATTATGTTCATCACAAATCAACTGTACGAAATGTAAGATGACCTATGTTTGGGGCGGGGGTTAAAAATCATTTTAATGTGTTATTTTTTTCATAACTAATGAATTAAATTAAAACATTATATCAACAGCCCTAATTATTAGATGAAACATTGTATATAGACTTGTGGCATTACATGCAAAAATCATTGCAGAAAGGCATTCAGCTAAAGTGTCTATTTGTTGGCAGCAAATATATCACTGCCAAACTAATCACACGTCTTTAAATTTACTGTTCTTTAAGCTCAGTTTGATGTTTTAACCTCATAGTATCAATATAAATTATGCAACAAACGCAGTCACAATAACAAACGCCATCTTTGACATTAAACCTGGGGCAAGCAATGCCATATAGCTAAAAATGTCATCTCAAATTTTTGATAATATAGAATATGTTTTTTTTTTTTTTTGGCACCACGTTAAAAAGACCTTGTATGGATAAAAGAGTTATTGTAACAAAGTACATACAAATTGTTTAATTAGTTAAATAAATAAATGAAAATCTAGACAGCGTCGATTTACTGCTTTTTAGATTAAATGAACACAAAAGGAACATTTAAAATCATATTTACATAAAGGTACTGATGTACCAATATAAAAAATATGAAAAGTATACAAAAAGTAAAATCTTCCTTACAAAGAGTTGTGGTTGTTGCAACAACAAAGCAATTTCTTTGAAGAACAAAGAAATGTGAAGAGCAAAGAACACTTCAAACATTACAGCGAACAAGTGGCAGGTCTGTTAGTTTGCATGCACTCCAAGACTTCATTCACAGATCTGTTCAGTGTCAGACTTTTTTTTTCTCACCTGTTGCCATTGTTATTACTGTCAAACACTGAAATACATAAGGTAACACTTTAGAATAGGGAACACATATTCACTATTAACTAAGAGTTTTCCCTCAATAAACTTTTAATTTGCTGCTTATTAGTTAGTTAGGTACTTGTTAAATTTAGGTATGGGGTAGGATTTAAGGATCTAAAATATGGTCATGCACAATAAGGCATTAATATGTGCTTTATAACTACTAATAAACAGCCAATATGCTAGTAATATGCATGCTAATAAGTAACTAGTTAATAGTGAGAATTGGTCCTTAAAATAAAGTGTTACTGATAACACTCATAATCACTGAAGCTGTTGATTACATTGACGTGAGCTCTGCACTTTTGCAAAAAACACGTTAGTTTTTATTTTCAACACATTTTTATTACAATCGCTGTCGTGTAAACATACCCTTAAACACCTCTGATTGGCCATTTCATTCAAGCACTCAATGGATGTGTGTTGTAAACAGAATGTTTACATTGTAAATAGAAACGTTTGATGCTCTTCACAGAGAGCCCACAAAAATTCAATTTATCGCCCAACCCTAGTGTGAACATTCTTCAAAATATCTTAATTTGTGTTTCAAAGAAAAAAAAGTCACACCGATTTGGAATGACACAAGACACACTTTTCATTTTTGGGCAAATTAGATGCATTATTAGCTAGCATGGAGACAAAACACTTGTAGACAAGCAAGATTCAAGAAGAAAGGCCGAATTCAGAATCTTGCTGGCTTTTTTGCTGCCTTCGTTTGCTTAGCTCAGTGCTCTCTGACTGTCAGAAAGAGAAGCACAAAGACAAAAAAAAGGAAAGAAAACATGTTGTCATCTCTGTAACAAGCTGGGTTACGGGGGCAGGACATAAACAGCACACAGCGTGAGGGCCCCGGACTCAAACTCAACAGACCAGCCTGTCACTGCAGCACAGAGGGCAGGGAGGAGGTCCATCTTTAGCTCGGGAAAATGGTTTATTTTAGCTTTTTAATGTAAGATGTTTAAGACGGAGGGGAATAGAGAACCAATGAATCTCAGCAGATGCAAATAAATAAATGTATTATACAGTATTTGGCTGTTTGTCAATAACATACAGCTAATAACTAGGGACATAACGTTCCATCGATATGGATCGAGACATCGATCAAATGTTTAAGGATGCAATGTATTGATGCAGTGCGTAAAAATCTATATTTTGAAGTATACAAATTCTGACAATGGATATTTCCTCCCCGTTGACCTGGTAAATCAACAGTAGCTTTGTGGCCGATGGCATTTCAACCACGCCTTCTGATTTTGGTCAGGTTGAAGCCAGCCTCATCCACATATATGAAGTTGTGACATGGTTCACTTGACTCCAATTCCACGTTGCAAAGATATTCGTTGCAATGTAGATGAGAATCTGTGGGCCAACAGACTGGCACGTGAGGAGGTGTAAACAGACTGCACTGCAATTCCTCACACAGTGCTGCATGCAAAAGCAAAGTTCTGGTGTTTCCTGCGTTTGCCTTTCTTATTTTGTATTTTCGCCTTTGTGCCTATATTTCTGTCAGGACCACTATCATCAAAGATGATTGACAATTTCAATTTCAATTTTCAATCAATATCCCACATACAGTAATGTGTAAATTTATACTTTTGAAATGGATATATGGCATACATAAGAAGTGCAGCCTTCTGCATTTCAATACTGTAACTGTCATCCAAACTTTTGCCATAGTTTACATCAGGTAATACTAACAGAATTGCACTGTTATATTGACAACATGACTAAGCATTTTGACTATCTTGTTTGTGAACAATGACACAAGGACTTTTCATTCTGATGGCACTGATATGTTAATTGACACATACTTTTGAGAGATGAACTAAAGATTTTGAGAAAGTTACAGGCTTTTGCAGGTAATCCATTGTGTGGTGCTGTTTGTATGAATTGTTTTGAGAAATGCACATACTTCTTTGCAAATATTAAGGATGATTCGAGAAATGCACCAAAGCGGCTGAGAAAAACTGTAATAAAAATGTAACCGCTTGTGTAAAATAAGTACATAATATCATAATATCGATCGACATACTCCTGAATCGAATCGTATCGTAAACATATCATAGAATTTTTTAAGGTATCGCAAATATCGTATCGCTGGGTATGAGAATTGATATATCATATCTTGATGAACCATCTGATTTACACCCCTACTGATAACAACATTGCATTGTGGAACAGCTTAGAGCTGAACTGAACTCGCTTCAAACTTTGATGAAATTCACAGTGTTATCAATTTGAACTGAACCAACTGAACTGACATATCTGAACAATGACACTGTTGTCATTTAGAGCTGCTTTACAGCAGAATCTGAACTGTCTACACAGTTAAGTGTCCCTAACTGATTCAAAGTTTCCATAATTACAAGGGCTAATAGTTGACTAAATGTTAGTCAACGAGAAAAGGCTTAGTCAACTGTGGGGCCTGTGAAAACCCGTTGTCCAACATCAACTCTTAACATTTAAGGGAATTTTTAGGGATAGTTCATGCAAAAATGAAAATTTGCTATTAATTGACCTTCAGTAGAACTTTAAGCAAGATTTTTAGCTGAAACTGTGATACTTGGTGATTCATAAACTGCAAGTCAGTGGTTGCCCGACTTTGAGAATAAAGAAGCATATACAGGTAATATAAAATGAATACCCATGGCTCCCGACGATATATTGCGGTCTTACGAAGCAAAATGATCAGTCTGCGCAAGAAACTGAACATTATTTACAAAATTATTACCTGTAATCCATAGTCTCAGACAAACTGTCCAGAGTGATTGTAAACAAATCAATATTTTGAACCGGCTCTTTGTGAACCAGTTCACCAAATCGGACTAAGCTTTCTGAAAAAGTTTGCAGCTGGGGCAGCACAGATAACAAATAACAAAGTTACTCAATTAAAACTTACTTTCAGATCCCTGACAGTCGCTCCGACTTGAAATGAGCCAAAACACTGGCAAATATGATTCTATGATGCTGGGTTCTGCCAACTCATTCAGCTCTCTAGGTCATCCAACAGTCACTTGACTGAGGAAACATGCAGTTCAGAGGCAGGTCAGAGTGTTTGTATTTCGCGGGCAGGCGGGGATTATGCAAATGTGTTATCTTGTGACATATATAGGTAACAGGCAGAAGATTCGAAAATATGACGACTCGTTAAGAAGGTTCAGCGTCGACTCTTTCTTTTGAGAGACAATATCTTTATTTTTCATGCACTTTTTGATTAACAACTTTGCAGACTGTTTACATTGAAAGATAGCTATGTTACAAACTGCAAAAAATATATTTTTCGTAAACCCATATGACCTGCTCTTTAACAATTTCTTGACACTCTTGCTTGCCATTTCATTAATTATTTTGTGTTTTAAAATAGGTTTGCAGCTTGTTTAATGGCAGGTTCACATTGTGACAACTTGCCCCATTTTTTGGTACATTTTGTCACAAAAAGTCAAGTATTTTCCCTGGGGTGATAACAGACAATATTCAGCTATTTTTGTCAAGATTTTAAGATATGTGTGACAACTAGCCCCATGCAATCTCCGCTATATGATTTAATAAGTAACTATACATATGCAGGGAATAGTTTCTCCTTTTCTAATAATTGGATCTCTAAAAAAAAGGAAAAACAAGAAAGATAATCCCAACATTTATATGTATCAAGAATTGCGCATCCATAAAGCCTGCTGTGTGTTGACCCATTCCATTAGTCAACATACCTCTAAAGCTTCAGCAATTCATCAGGCTAATGTTTGAGCAAGCTCATCCTATTCTCTGCGCAAACAGCCGGTGCCACAGCCCCTGAGAACCTCGACAAGGAAGTCAATTGCTCCTTTCTATCACTTTATGTTCAGTTTTAAGCATTTCCTGAGGGAGACGGGCCGCCGTGTCAGTTCTCAAGGTAATGAGGGTTGATCTCTAGCTGAAGAAGAGGTGCCTGGTGTCATGTCACAGTCCCCATCCTCCCCCCCGAGTCTCTACGGCTCTAAATAATCAGAGCGGGAGACACACGTTTGCATTATGTCACCGGAGACACGACACTCTCAGCGGCTGGAGAGCAAGTGTTGTCTATAATCATATTTTTCCACAGCACGAGGCTTAGTGTGTCGAGTCGTGGGCAGGGGTACATGTCCACCCAACAGCCCTGCATATTCTGACAGGTTTTGACAGCACATTACAATTGAGATTGTATGGAAGGTGTGTCTACGTGTGTGTGTAACCTTTCGGCGCTCTTCTCTGTTATGACAGCAGGGCCTGCTCTTAAACAACTGCGGTAATAAGATTGACAGGAGAAGAGGAAAACAGAGATCTGGATGGAGGAGAGGCAAGAGAAACAGAATATTTTGAGACGTTGCGTGTGTATAATTGACATTATTGATTTATGAAAGACAGAAATAAAAAAAATCCAGAGTTTCAACAGCAGAGATACTCCAAAATCTGCCCCCTTACTGGTTATCAGCAGCTCACCACCACATTTTATAAAAACTAAGTTGCTCTTTCTGCATCTACATGAGCAGTGTGACACAACAACAAAACTAGTATTCATTTTGTTAATGAAAGCTATGATGAAAAATGTTTGTCAGCAAAGTTTTTTTCCCCCTGACTAAAACATGACGATGATGATGGTAATAAGGTCACGATAACTGAGACTATATCAACATGCAATATTGTTGACGAAAAAAGACGAGACTAAAATGTAGTTAAAAGAACAAAAACTTTACCAAAACCTTTTTATTTTTGTTGAAAAAAGTGGAGCCAAAACATTACAGACTGCTGTACAAGACTCTGTTATTCGAGCGTTCATGTTTGCGGTTGCCAGATATCAAGAGCTCAAATCCCCCAATCAGAGCTTTTCTGTTAACCCGCACCTGGATGCCGGCGCACTGAACGCTCTTTGTTTGCATGTGTCAATGTTTAAGAATAGATTAAATGAAAAGGGACATAATTAATCTTGACAAACTATATATCATTCTAAAAGTCTAAGCCTCAAGCATCGACGATAGATCGCTGTTTTTCAATGGAAAGCATATAAAGAATGTATTTGCTAAATTTATGTAAGCAGTACACATCAAAACATGCATAATCAAAGCGCAGTACGTACCAGATTCATTGTAATAACGAGTCATAAATGCATCCACAGCTGTAAATCCCAGTTTAGTTAGAAAGGTAAGGGTCCACTGAACAACATCCCATAGAGCACTTTTAGTCCAACGAAACAAAAACGTTGTAATATGGATGGTAATTCCTTTGTTTATGTCTCATTTCTTCGGGGACAGTTATTGTTTGTAGCTATTATGGAATAACTTATGCTCAAAAAACTGCATCTTGGTAGTAAAAAGCAACATGGTTTTGTAGCATACAGTGTCACAAACAGAATGAGACCACCCACTAAAAAAAAGCTTAAATACATATATTACAATACATATTCATATATATATATTAGATTGTTAATTATTTACCATTTAAACAATGGTTTAAATATTGGTCAATATTTAAGCTGAAAAGGTAGATCCAAACTTAATAGCATAAATTTGATTATTTAAATTAATTGCCCTTTTAACTTTTCAGGGTTTTTCTAGCATGCAAAGTGTACATGAATATGTAAATCAAACAAGTTCATAAAATCAGATCAGCGAAATTATCCATCAGTCATACAAATTTGCTAAGTTGTATAATGAGCCTTGTTCTCTGCGTCTGATATTCATGATTGATTGATTCTTGTTCCTGTATAGGGCCTACAATGATCCACACAGACAGGCACAATTTTGTTGAATTTCAAGGTCAAAGTACAGACCGAAAACCAGCATGAGATGTCACCCTAAGAAATTACATGGCAGTCATGCGCAAAATTGCTTACACAGATCACAGACGTCCACCCATCTGTTGTGGGACAGGCAGGGGGTGCTCAGTGACAGAGTTAATAGTTTTTTTAGGAGGACACACAGGCCATTTTGGCCGCTTTCTTAATAAAGCATTTACTTGCTCGGTCACAGATAATCCACAAGGTGGGGAGCAGCACTAGCACCCTGATCTGACTGACGCCCATCAGAAAGAACAATATGGAAACCTTGATGTGTGAAACAATGATCTGACCGGTTCTTATGGAGATTATTGTGAATTCCACTAAAATTTATTATTTTAGCAGAATAGTTTTTGTTTTCCCAAGCATATTACAAATGAGAAGAACCACAAATGATTGCTTGTAAAAGAACCAACTATTGTATCAGTGATTTTCAAAGTGTAGGGTATAGACAAAAATAAATAAATAAATACAAAAAGGTGTGTGTGTGTATTATTTTTCTTCTAGTTATGTATGGCTGTGCTTAGAAACAAAGGTTCTGCATCCGCACTAGATTTGAATGGGGCATAATTTAAATTTGCAAAGATATGAGCAATCAAGCAGTTGAAATCTGCTATACAGTAGCCACGTATAACCCTAAGTGAGCGTGTTGCATGTATGCAGATTAAGTTGGGCATATTTATTGATCCAACTCTAAATAAAGAGCTGGGCTTTAATAAAATTATATTTTGCAAAAACAAAAAAATCTCAGTTGAGATTTGCTATATAGTATATATAGTTTTATTAAACATTTATGTAGTTTCCCTGAACATTTTGAAATTCTGTCTATAGAATGAACCATGCAATAATAATTAAGAACAGTTTGTGTCATTCCATCCACCACAACAATTGCTGGACCTGCATCTATGTTTCTTGGCACAGAAGCTGAAGGGTGGGGAAGGAGAGCTGGCACCTGATTCTGGATCGAAATTAAAGGACTTCACCGGCTTTCTATTATTATGGGTAATGTAAGGTACCAGGCTAATAAAATGTACGAGCTGTCAGCACCAACCAGGAGTCATGGGAACTGTAGCCTAAAGTGCTTTCTAGAAACCTGGCGGATCTCCAGCGCCGCAGTTGCACTGGATGGATTTCACATTATGTGTGCAAATGGTAGGGCAAGCAAGTGGAAGCAGCAAGAAAAAAAAGCAGGTTGACTTGCTGTTTTTGTGAACCGTAGATGATAAAATCCAAAGACATAGACCTGTTAAAGAGCAGGTTTGTACCTCGGTTGTAGGGTTACTCGCTGAGGGACCCTAGCCATGCAACATGCTTTTGTTCAGCCGGTGAATGTCTCTCTCTGCAGACAGAGCAGTTGGTAGGCTGTACAGATAGAGACAATAACATTTTAGACCTGTTATATATGCCAGTGTCCATAAGGCATACAAATTGTGACAGGTGACAACTTGCTGCCCCCCATCCTCAGATAGAAAACCAATGATCCAGCAATGCATACAGTACTAAGAACACCAGGACTGTGAGGAGGTGGACAAAGGCTGAGTTGACAATGTCCTGTGAGTCTCTAAACTGACATTTATCTGAGCACCTCCAAACATCACTCTGGTGATGTTCTAACCTCATTTTGCAGGATTTAGTAAAGCCTGGGTTATCTTCAGGTGTTATGACGTGTTTGAATGTCACAGAATATGAAAGTAGCTTCTGTATTACTGAAAGAGTTGTTACCTGTAGCAGAAGAACCTCTTCCCAATATTATTAACTCTAGCACATCCCAAAACCCTTCAAGCTGGCAGTTATTAAGCCCCTTATAAGAAACCACAACTAGATCCTAGTGAGCTGGCAAATTACAGAACCATTTCAAATCTTCGGTTTATGACTAACATTTTAGAAAAGTTTCTGTCTGCTCAATTGTGCTCCTTCCTGCAAAAAATAAAAAATAAATAAATGTTTATTTTGTTATAAATATAACCATATATATATATATATATATATATATATATATGAAGAATTTCAGTCAGGTTTCAGGCCCCATAATAGCACAGAAACTGCACTTGTTGAAATTACAAATGACTCGCTTCTTGCATCAGACCAAGGCTGCATCTCATTACTAGTTTTACTTGATCTTAGTGCTGCATTTGACACTTGATCAGGGTTCCTCAAATTTTGCCCTGGAGGTTACAATGCGCTGCAAATTTTAACTCCAACCCTGATCAAACTCACCTACTTTTGATTTTCTAATGATCCTGAAGTGATTGATTAGCATGCTCCGGTGTGTTTGATTAGGGTTAGAGCTAAACTGCTGAAAAGTGGATCTCGTGGGCCAGATTTGAGGATCCCTGGTTTAGATCCTACCTGTCCGACGGTTATCAGTTTATTTAAATGAGGAAATCATCTCAATTAACGGCAGTAAAATATGGAGTGATGCAAGGATAATGTCTTAGGCCTCTGCTATTGTCAATATACATGTTGCCGCTTGGTAACATTATTAGAAAATACAGGATTAGTTTCCATTGTTATGCGGATGATACTCAACTATATATTTCAAAAAGACCATAAAACTTCTAAATTATCTAAGCTAACAGTGTTAAAAATGTAAAAGATTGGATGACCAATAATTTTCTCCTATTAAATTCGGATAAGACAGAGAGATTACTTATTGGACCAAAAAACCGTACACAGAATCTCTTATATTACAATTAACATCTAGATGGTTGTACTGTTACTTCCTCTACAGTCAAAAAAATATGGGTGTTATATTAGACAGCAACATGTCTTTTGAAAATCATGTTTCACATGTTACAAAAACAAAATTTTTCCATTTTAGAAACATAGCCAAGCTATGGAACATGTTACCTGTTTCTGATGCAGAAAAGCTAGTTAATGCATTCATGGCTTCTAGTCTGGACTATTGTAATGCACTGCTAGGTGATTGTCCTACATCTTCAATAAACAAGCTACAGGTAGTCCAAAATGCAGCGGCTAGAGTTCTTACCAGGTCAAGAAAATATGATCATATTACCCCAATTTTACAGTCTCTAAACTGGCTACCTATTAAGTTCTGTATCAGTTACACATAATAATATTATTACTTACTTATAAGGCCCTTAATGGGTTAGCTCCTGCATACCTAACTAGTCGTCTATCACGCTACAATCCATCACGCTGAGAAGAGATGATACCAACCCCTCAGAGGACTTCAGATGATGACAACCCTGAACCAACATACAAAACTACCAAATTTTCTGTGAGGCTGCTTTGCAATGATTTGTATCGTGAAAAGTGCTATACAAATAAACATGAATTGAACTGAATTGAACATACAGCAACAAAGGTAACAGACAGATAGGGGGCTAGTCTGCCTTGAGTTATTATTTTGGAATAAATATAAAATGCTTAAAAACACTAACTTGATGAGATTCATACTTAGCTTTAATAAATAAAATATTGATTACATTGTTAATGATTTATTTATTTTTTTATCTGATAGTGTAAGTAATGTTTATTTAACCAATAAAATGTGACTGGGGCATGAATGTACATTTTATTAAAAATACATAAATAAATAAAAAAATGTGAGGACTTTGCCTCCTCATTTCAGAACACCACTGCACACACATCAGAAGATATCACTTAACATTTATTTAACCATAGAAAAAGTAAATTTCCTACTGAAGTAAAGTTTTCATCTCAGTGTTTAGAAAAAATTGCTATTATTTTAATCTCCAATCTGCCATCTTGTCAGAATCCACTATCCATTAAGCATGTTTGACTAGACTGTAACCCTTCTACTCCTGAGAGAAACTTGTTTTATTCTGTTGATACTTTTGAAAAGGTATTTAATCAAGTAAATCCAAATTTAGTGAATCTTAAACATCTTTAGTTTTAATTTTGAATTAAAGTTTAATCTTGTCATGAACATAGCCATAGAAGCTTACATGGAGTTAAAAAAGGAAATAAAATAAATCTCCAAACTGTTATTTAGCAGTTTAGATACTGTAGTTTTGCTGAATGTCTGAATGTCTTTCTTCATCTGTTTGTCCACTTTGTTTTGAACTATGCTGTATAGATGGGTTTTGTGGTGTGCTCATTGTCAAACTCCAAAATTAGGATTAAAAAAAAAAAGGTAATTTTTTTTTTCTTTGATCAGAAAAGATTTTGATCGTTTTATGTGGCCATGTTATAATGTGACCCTCAAATGTTACAAGAGGCCTGAAATAAGGTTAAAATGTCCCCAAGTCTATGTTTTGGCAGTGCACAGTTAAATGTTGTTAAATGATGTTTCTCTGTGATAATATAACCCAAATTCAAAGCCATAGCTTATAAAGCAAACGGTAGGACTGGTTGAATAGAGAAAGGATGTTTCAATTCTAGAAAAGAGCAGAAGAGCAAATGTCATCATCACAAGTAAGGCCTGGGACACACTAGACAAATCTTAATCGATTTTAAAACCATGGGAGACCACAGACATGAAGACAGTTTCAACCAATTTTTAGCCTTATAATCTTCTTTTAACGCACACACTAGATGATTCGACCAGACCGTGAGACCACACACTTGTTGATTGTAGGAATGATTTCACAGTGATGAGATCTCACAGTGACTCAAGAGATCAAACATGACTTGAGAAGAAAAACACATGGAGGACAATTGACATTGACAGCTGGCTCTCCTGGCGCGCATTCTGCTGTACAGTTAAAAACAAAATAGAAAAAAAATAATATAGGTGATGTTTTTTCTCAGGACTCTAATTTCGTGGCATGTTTGTGGCTGCCAAGTGTCAGCTATATAGAAGCACGCAACATCTGGTAGATGACGCTTTCTCACTCTCATTGGCTATCGCGGGTTAGAGGATGCTCCATCTCGAACGGGAGCAGTTAAATAAACGTAATGACACCACACAATAGAGGATTTTTTGGACAAAAAAATTGTTTGCGACAAGCTTTGAATCAGGCCATGTCCCGGGGGTGCAAATCAGCCTGAAAATCGGCCTTAAAATCTTCAAGTGTGTGGCCAGTCTTTACAAAAACTTTGTTAGACCAGCTAAACGTCTAAAGCCCATAAAGGAACTGAATGATTAGTAAACGTTTATAAACATTTACAAATGATAAATTGTTTCTACTTTAGATTGGGCACTACAAAAACATGAACATATGATCAATAAATGATTTGTAATGATGCGAAAATAGGGGTGAATTCCAGTAATTCGGGACACATTTTGCTATGGAGATGACTGCTCATAAAAGTGTGAGTGTGACGTGACATGTGGCCAAGTATGGTGACCCATACTTGGAATTAGTGCTCTGCATTTATCCCATCCAAAGTGCACACACACAGCAGTGAACACACACACACCGTGAACATATTGAAGGTGGGAGAGGGTGCTGTACATTCACTCCCCCCACCTACAATCCCTGCCGGTACGAGACTCGAACCCGCAACCTTTGCGTTACGAGTCCGACTCTCTAACCATTAGGCCATGACTTCCCCCAAATAATAAAAGTACTAATGATTAGTAAATGTTTATAAAGATTTAAAAATTAATAGTTTACACTTTAGATTGGGTATTGCAAAAACATGAACAAATAATTAATACATGATTTGTTAAGATGTGAAAGTAGTAGAAGTCTATAAAACCAACAAAGACCAAATATATGATCTTTACAGACTTTGATTTTGAGTTAAGGAATAATATGTTAACACGAATAGTTTGTGAAGTGCTTAAAATTACTAATTAAGCTATTTTTTTTTTTCAGACATTTGTGAATGTAAAAAATGACATTAGGTAATATATGAACTGAAGTTTAATGACATTTGTAAGCATTCAAAAGTACATTAATAAATAAGCATGTAATCATTGTATAACTTCTGTTAAAATCATTTGCAGATTTTTAAAAAGTGCTTCATCGTATGAATTGAAAGTTTGATGACATTTGTAAACATTTCAATTTACAATAAATAATGATCTGTTATTCATTAGGTAATTTTAATAAGTACATTAGTAAACATTAACAAGCACATTATCTCATATTTCTAGCAAAGTGAATATATATATATATATATATATATTATTAATTATCTGTTTAGCATCATGTAATGTTTGTTAATGATTGAAGTGTTGAATGAATGAACATCAGAAGTTATTTTGTTTCAACCGCGGCAAGACGTCAGTACACACCATTTTCAAGTTCAAGTCCACCGAAGTTAATCTACTCTCCTGTCTGGTTTGTGTGCCAGACAAAATGGCAGATTCGGCATTATAATTGGTCAGATCACCTGTCAATCAAACTCTTTGCAAAGGGTCAATTCAGGAATATAAACTCAAAAAGCATTTTCAAGTCAATTCTGAATGTCACGCATCCCCGACTGTCAGTGAGAAACAGAAATATATTATCTGATTCTGGAAACTTGTCATGTTACATTTGTGAAATCTTGTTAGGACGAGATGTGTTTCTCTATCTGGCTAATTAGCTAATACAAATATTTTTTATATGATGTGGCTTGCATGACTCAAGTGCGTGTTGAGTCATCTCTTTCTGTCTTTTGTTTAAATATCCCTCCGTATGTTTAACTGAAGCACTGAAGCTGTCAGAGGAAACATTTGTTAATGTTCATAGGGCTCAAAATTGAAGGAAATTTGAGGTGAAGAATATGCGTTAGAAAGTTTTGCTTGCCTCCACTCGTGGTTTATATTTCTGTTTGTACTCCTCCTGCCTGATGTGTCCCGTCTTGGAGAAGTCAATCTTCTTCACAAAGGAGGAGCCCTTCCTCCCTAGGGACATCGTTTATTCATGTATCATATTTATTTTTGCCACCCCTGCCTCCCAGGATTCACACTGCATTTATTACAGACAGTAATGAAAATGGAATTTATACAGTAGAGCCCAACATGCACTGAGCAACTGGGGTGCGTTATGGAAACCGCCCGAGATGCTCGCTGTTACCTCTTTTCCCCATTCGCCTCCCATCCACAGAAAAGGGGAAAAAGTGAACAATTTCAAAGTTTCTCAGAGTAGATGTTTAAATACAGTGACTCAGAAGCTTTCTTTGGTTCTCTGTAAATAGGCTTTTACCTTTTTATAATTAATTTACGGGGAGGGTAGTGTAGACAGCCTTTACTTTTCTCCAATAGCCTTTTCTATTTCTGTTTCGGTTAGACAAGAAGTCAATATTCTTCACAAAAAGTCTTGAAAAGGCATGATATTGCGTATTCAAGTATCATTTTTGTTTTGTCGAGATCTCTAAATACTATATTTTAGAAGTTCTCTTTAGTCCTTAGCGAATAGATACCTGAGCTCTTTGAGGAAATGACCTTTTCTTGTATTCGTTTCATTGAGAGCCGTGCGGTTAGTGTATCGCCTGAATTAAGGGGACGTTTTTTCATTCTCCATTTCGCTTTCAGGCTCTCACATGGCAAAAATCCTACATAGCAGAGTTGCAACAGATTTTAAAAATCAATTTGTGCAAATAATAATGGTTAGAAGGTGTGCAAAGTGGGTAATTTTCCTTTCTGTGCTCTCAAATGTGCTTTATAGCAATTATGACTGAACAATATCAACACTTTGTGAAAGGAGCTTCAGTCCAGGCTGATTGATAAACAGCTCTGATTCTCTTTGAGACATCTCTAAACTTTTTTTTTTGGTCTGATTATTATTTACTGCTAATGTGATTTTAGTGCAATTGCATAAACGGCAATTAGCTTAAAAACAAAAGCATTAGAAAATGCAACAGCAATTGATCTGTAGACTAGTAGGCTAGTAAAAGAAGCTATTTGTAGAAAATTTTGAATCTTCTCTCTGACAAATCACCATATAACCCTGTAAAACCTGACACATGAAATAATAGTCTTTTTTTAACTCAGTTTTATTCAGAGCCCCAAGCTGATGCAATTATGTTATTCTTTACTGTATAAAAATCAGTAAAGATTTCACAGCAAAAAGACATGTGAAGCACGAGCTGAAGGTGGACATTTTTAATATTATACTAAAAGACCTATTACTTGCTAAAAAGTATAAACTATCAATTAGACGACAGAAGGCATGCAGTAGATTGTGTACAATAGGTTTTCTCCCCTGCGGCCATCTGGTGATCACAAAAAGCAAATTTCCTAGGAGCAAATTTCAGTGGCATTGGGGCTGGGCTGGCAGTGCGGCTTTCGTTCTGCGCTTATGTATAACATGGCGCTATTGTATTCATTCCCCACAAGTGTGTTTACACAACATGAGAGATCGTTTTCGTGAGGGAACGCTCTGGTAACTTAACGTAATCTCGGTTCCCTGTGATAACAGGAACGAACATTACCTAGACTGCCGTGCTATAAACCTGCACATGAGTCGATGACTGTCGCTATCAGTCGAAAGATTATGATGAAATGGCTTTCAGCACTAACTTATATAGGCAGTTGGCTCCACCCGTTTGGCAGGCTAAAATGCCATTTGTTTATGCAGCTACATGAATGTGAACAACTCAGGCTTCAGCATTCAGAGTAAACAGGGGGGTATTCCAAAAAGCAGGTTATGTGACATACCCGGGTATGTTTATATATATATATTTATTTATTTATTACATTATCATCTCACACATGGATCTGCATTTTCTATAATGTCTAAATTCTAAAACAAAATACATATCTGATATGACTTAATATATAATTAGCATCAAACAAGCTAACAATATAATTCATATTCTCAAGGATTAAAGATTAAACGGAAAAATAAATAAAAATGATTGCACGACAATCAATTAGGTGGCGATATGCACTAAGCATGTAAACGACCATTGAACAAAAGAAGAAGAAATAAACAGCATGGCACGCTTTTTCTTAGCGTCAGTTTCCATAGTGACTCGTCGATTCGTCGCTCTGTTGAGAATGTCTTGAGTCTTCACCAGGAACATACTCTGAGTTTAATTAACTTACTCCCGGACGCGTTTTTGGAGCCACATACCTCGAGCAAGCAAGGTTTGGAGTTAATCAACCGAAAGTTCAGGGTTTAGCTGACGGCAAGTTAACCGTGCTTTCTGGAATACACCCCAGGAGTTTCCCCATAAGCATGTTTACACAACGCTCATTCCCGTCTCAGGGGACCGAGGGTATGTTAGTAAAACAGAAAAAAAAAAATATTCGGCAATTATCAATAAAAAGAAGTATATTTAAGTATATATATTTCAGCAAGGCTATCATTTTATCTACAAGCTTGAAATTATAGAGACATTTGTGCTTCATGTTACAATAAACTGTACCATATGTTTGGCTGTGCAAAAACATCTTGATTAGATTTGAGCACTTAATTCAGCAGATAGCGGCACACAAAATAAATGTCCTCCATTTGAAGCTATTTTCTTCATCATCCTCTTCCTCCTCTCTGACATCACTCCACTTTAGTTCCTCACTGTTTCCATTGCACTTCCTTTTCCCCCAGGCATGTATTTAATCTATCACTCCTCCACAGTCTCTCTATGTCTCCTTGATGGACTTAACTGTTTCAAACAAGCATTTGTCATTAAGGGGACAAGCCTGTCTGCCCTCACACTGGAAAGATGGAGACAGGCAGACAGAGAGACAGCGAAAAAGAGGATAAAAAGGCAGACAGATAAACAGGTATAGGCCAGTGAATCCCATCTGCAGGAAACTCAATGTGCTTATTTCCCCAAACGCACAAAGTCCTTTAGTCGTAATATCTCACAGTGAGAGATAAGCGTTTAAAAGTTCCCTTATGCTGCTCAAAAAAGTGCAAGAGTCTGAATCTATATTTCAATACTGCCTGAGTGAACATTTAAAAAAATAACTTTGTAGTGTTGTTGTATGGCTAGAACAGCTTCTGCTATTTTGAACCAATATTCGGCAGCTGCTGAAAGACTAATGTAGAAGAATACATAAGTTCAACAGAATCTTCCAGAATGATGCTGCAGCTTTCGCCTGCTGAACCAAACCATAATTCAAGCATAGCTGAATCAAAGTTATAAAGGAACTTTTCAACAAAAGATTACTGCAGTTGTAAAGTCAAGGGTTTGTGTATAAATGTGCACTCATCATGAGAATGAGAAAGGATGTAAGGTCTTGAAGGATGAGAAATTATATCTGAACTGCAGCAAAATGCAATTGGCAAGTAAAAAAGGGCCATTTAAATGGATAACAGAAGATGAAATCAAAAAACAAGTATAAATGCAGATGTGAATGCTTGGCCAACACATTACAGCTGTTTATTTTGCATGCTGCAAACTTGTTGCACCTAGAAACTGCATCAACTTGTTAAATTTGAAATATTATATATAATATACAGTGTCTTGAGGAAGTATTCAAAATATATATATATATTTTTTTTCACATTTATGTTGCTGCCATAAACCATGACAAAGCAAAAACAGATGTGTCACAACTTTGCAAGTTTATTAAAAAGGAATGACTTAAATAAGTACATTGCATAAGTATTCATACCCTTAACTCAGTACTTAGTTGAAACAATTTTACAGCTTCAAGCCTTTTTGGCTACGATGTGACAAGCTTCACACATCTGTATTTGGTAATTATCTGACATTCTTCTCCTCAACTCTTCACCTCTCAAGCTCTGTCAGGTTGGATGGGAGACGACAGATATTTTCAGGATTCTGCAGAAATGTTCGATTAGGTTCAAGCCTAGGCTCTGGCTGGGCCACTCAAGGACATTCACAGACTTGTCCGTAAGCCAATTTTCCATTGTCTTAGCTGTGTGCTTAGGGTCACTGTCCTGTAGGAATGCTCTGAACCAGATTTTGTTTAATGCTATCTCTATATTTAGCTGTGTTGAGCTTTCCTTGTACTCTAAAGAGTACTTCAGTCTCTGCTGCTAAAAAACACCCCCATAGCATAAGACTGCTATCATCACAGATGCTAATCTGCAGATGATGAGCAATGCCTGGTTTCTTCCAGACATGACACTTGAAATCGAGGTTCATCAGACCAAAAATGTGCTTTTTTTGTACCAAAAACCCACTTGGGATTTTGCAAATTTCATTTTGCAAAATGGGTTTTCATGTGTCTTCTCTGAGGGGAGGATTAAGTCTGGCCACACCGCCATAAAGCCCAGATCGGTGGAGTGCTGCAGAGATGTTTGTCCTTCTGTAAGTTTCTCTCATCTCCATATATAATCACAGATCTCAACTAAAGTGACCACCAGCTTCTTGGTCACCACTCTAACCATGGCCCTTCTCCACTGATAGCTCAGTTTGGCCAGGAAACCAGCTGTAGGAAGAGCCCTGGTTGTTCAAAACTTCTTCCATCAAGAATTATGGAGGGAACATGCTCCTGTGAACCTTAAATTATTCTGTTTATTTATTTATTTTTGTAGTCTTCCCAAGATCTGTGTTTCAACACAATCCTTTCTCTCAGCTCTGCAGGCCTTTCATCTGACTTCAAGGCTTGCTTTTGTTCTGATATGCATTTTCAGCTGTGTGCCTTTCCAAACCATGTACAGTCAATTGAATCACAGGTTAACTCCAACCAAAGGACAGAAACATCTCAAAGATGATCCAGTGAAACTGGAATGTTCCAGACCTAAATTTCAATATTTGTGTCATGTAATTATTATATGCATGGGCGTCTGAACCATTCTATGTGGGTGGGAGAAGACCCACTCACTTTTTAAGACCAATGATATTGGACCCACCCACTTTTATCGTCTCTAAGTCAGCGCATATATCTGTGGACTTTTCAAAGCGCTGTCAGTCAAATCCATTCCACTCGAGGAATGCCTTAATGAATTAAACTCCATTCCTCGTTTTAGCTACAGCCTTGACTTCCACATTGCTGCTTCCTCAAATCCATTCCACTTCACTCATTCAGAGTCCATATAAATTAAACTCCATTCCTCATACTCGCGCCTACTGCACTTCCGCGACACAGCAAAGTATACCTATGATCTTAGCATCACTGCTGCTCAGGTGGGTCTGGTTGTGTGCTCACATATGGTCACTAAACAAGCTAGTATTTAAGTGAAAGTTCATCATTTTTGTTCAAAACAACTTATTAGACTTGTTGCCTTTTCAAAGCGCTGTCAGTCAAATCCATTCCACTCGAGGAATGCCTTAATGAATTAAACTCCATTCCTCGTTTTAGCTACAGCCTTGACTTCCACATTGCTGCTTCCTCAAATCCATTCCACTTCACTCATTCAGAGTCCATATAAATTAAACTCCATTCCTCATACTCGCGCCTACTGCACTTCCACACAGCATACACAGCAAAGTATAACTATGATCTTAGCATCACTGCTGCTCAGGTGGGTCTGGTTGTGTGCTCATATATGGTCACTAAACAAGCTAGTATTTAAGTGAAAATTCATCATTTTTGTTCAAAACAACTTATTAGACTTGTTGCTGCTGTGTTAATTTTTAAGAAACTTTGCCAGGTATGTGGTAACCGTTTTAGGTTATAAAAGCAAATGTTTAATTAGAAGGCATAATACAGAAAAATGGCATCTACTCCAATATTTTTATTTTTTTGCTTCCGACACCTATGAATATATGTATATTTGCTTTATCGTATATGAAGTGTAGACTGGTGTGAGAAAAAAAAAAGCAATTGAAAGCAGTTTTACAGAAAGCTGCAATGAAAAAAATTGAAAAAAATGAATACTTTCGCAAGACAACGCTCAGCAATCAGCTTTATGTCAGAAGTTACCATTCCCCCACTGTGTTCTTATACAGTGGTGTTTAAATTGTGAGGATGTCACACGCTCATTAGGTGAGCAAGCCAATCAGAAGTTTGACTTTTTGAAGGAAATTAAGAGGGCTTTCACACTGGGCACGTTTGCTTTCGTCCGAATCTGAGTGTAATTGTTTCTGTCACCACTGCAGCGCTGGTCTGCTTTCACACTGATTCGCATAAACCAAGATGTTCATCTTGCATCATCACAAAAACACACAGCGTGCATGATAGAAAACACAAAGCGGGTCAATATATTGCTTTTTTTAGTAATTTGGTGCAGCAAAGTGAAGGATACTTGCATCCACTCTATGTGCATTACATAAAGGGTCTCTTGAGGAGACGGCTGATTGCGAGCCATTTGTTTGCTGAACTGACTGAATCACTGCATCCATTTACACTGCAGACTCATATCCAAGAGAAATTATCACTACTGTCTTGTGTTTCGTTGAAATAATGACTAGGGCTGGATGGTATATTTTTTTTTATAAGCGATATGGTATGAGGCAATACCGTTAACATTTACATAATGTTAGTAGTTTGATACGAGTGCATCTGAATAATAGCAGACGAGTGAGCTGGTGTGGGGAGAGTGCATAATCCAATTTGTTCTAAACATGAGACATGCTTTATATTAAGGTCTTTAAAATAACTCGTAAGATATAGTTAACACATACAGTTTAAAGCGGTTCGCCCTGTCAGATGCTCTGACAAACTCAAGGGGCGTCGCTAGTGGGGGGAAAAGGTGACAGAATGCATAGGGCCCAAGAGGACTGTGGGGCCCACGATCACATACTGAACGTGATTTTGAGGGGGCCCCATAGCAAATACAGTGCACAGGGCCAAGAATTCCTAGCATCAGCCCTGGCTGACAGAGACGGTACTACTTGTGCTGTTTGAGAGGTGCTGTTTTCCTCAGTGCATAACATTTTACAGGTATATTCTCCATCTGTGAACGTTAGAAAGTCATGATAATATTTCCATTTTGCTGTCTGGAGCCTTATGCATTCGATTCTCTGCTAAACTCACAGACTTCAGTGAACGAGTGCAGCCAAGCGCATGCACGCCAAACAGACGGAGCGCAATAATTGTGTCATATCAAAGACTATAGAATACCGGAATTCACTAAATTCCAGGGGTTTCATTACCACAACGTAAAATGGGCATTTCTGGAGACGTTGGAAAAAGCCCCCTTTCCAAAAAAACAGAAAAAAAAATGAAGAGGTCACCTGATCATGCGCAGAATATTGTTTTTTCTGCGCAGGCATTTCCAATCCCAGGATCGGCTCCGATGGATAATGAAGGAGAAAAGCATACCGGTGATGGATAATGAAGGACAAAACAGTGATACACATTGCTATGTTTATGTTTTATAACCTTACATTCAAACGATTTTCGAAAACAAATAAAAAAAATAAATAAAAAAAAAAGTAAAATGTGCAATAACGTCAATAGCCTAATTACGTTATACTGTAAGATGTAGTGTCCTTACGAAAATTAACCATGGATTTACAAAACAAATGGGTTTTGTAGTTAATCGATGGTAACCACAACATAATAATGATTTTAGTTTAACCATGTTATTTGTAGTAAAACTGTGGTTTTACTAATGGTAATCAATCCGCAAAAAAACAACAACAAAAAAACACTTTTACTGTAATAAACCATGATTCATTTTAGTACTGACCCGATTTTAATTCATTCATGTTTTTGTGCATCTTTCCACAGTTATACTGAGTGAATACTGAGGTATCTGAAGTTATAACAGTATGAATGTAATCTGACATGGAACCACTGTGATCAGGACATGTATCTGAATTTACTGTATATGAATATAAAAGGTATTTGACACGAAACACCTGCAATCACGGACAGGTATTTGAAGTTATAACAGTATGAATGTAATCTGACATGAAACCCCTGCATCAGGATATGTATTTGAAGCAAATGGCTTTTCCCAAACAAACTGCGCATGATCGGTGATCAATCTTTAATCACTCCTCTGAGTAGATGACGACACGACTGGCAGGAAGTCGACCTAGAATATTGGAGTCATGTGCTGGGATGATTAGCAAACCTCCTGATGGCTGATAGGAGCATAGCAGTGTCCGTTCATGTACTAGAAATCCCTACAGGACTGTGTATACACATTGGCTGGTCTAGCCTGAAAAATAAGCTTTGTTGACGCTATTTGAGCAAAAGAAACAATATACAAATAATATTACAATTTATGAGACAGTTGTCACATTTCATTGGTGATTTCAAATATGAAATTTAATCATAAGCTTAATGAACAGTTTTGGAGTTTGGATTTGATGTTTCCCCATTCAAAGAGATAGGAGCTGCACTTGCATGCCTGAGAGGCGTTTCAAAGATGGCCACCGAGTGACATGACTTGTCTTAAAGGGACTCTGATATTACACCTTTCAGAAATGCGACAAGAGTGTGTACTCCTAAGCGATTGAGGTGTTCTGTTGTTGGATGTAATAATGAACATAGCAGTCGTCATTTACTCCCAACATCTGAGTCGCTGAAGACGCAGTGGATTACGTTTGTTTTTAAAGAAAATGTGCCCCCTGATCTACCTAAATGCGTCTATGTTCGTGGGAATCATTCGTTATCCAGCTTCACCTACAGAAGAAGTGAGTATAAGGTTTTTTTTTACAGTACCATTGAGACATTTTAACCAAACTATGTTACACACTTTTCATTAAGACCCTAAAGAATCATATCAACTTTTGGAAAATTGGCATCCCATGACCCCTTTAAAGGGACTTTGGTCATATGTAGAATTTTAAACCTACAAGTAAGTGTATTTTTTGATAGCAGATAGCAGTAATGGGGTAATCAAATTGTAATGCAATTAATCTTGACAAACACAAACTGAACAGACTAGGACTTTTATACAGGGGATGACTGGGGAACACCGGTGACATCAATGGAACATAATCAAACTAAATGAGGAGAGGAATTTGACCAAATAA
>NW_015549669.1:166618-180016 GCF_001515605.1 Sinocyclocheilus anshuiensis | reverse complement strand
AGATTGTGATAATTTATACAAAAGACACTCTGTAAATATGTATATATTTAGGAAAAATATGTGTTAAAGAGAATGTGTCACAATAAGCTGGATGCACGGAAACGAGGAGACGTTGAGATTTCTCAGAACGAGAGTCTTTTAATGATTCAAATAGGAGACACAGAGCACAAGGATGACATTCACAACAAGTAGATAACGAGTAGACCTGACAAACACAAACTGAACAGACTAGGACTTTTATACAGGGGATGCCTGGGGAACACCGGTGACATCAATGGAACATAATCAAACTAAATGAGGAGAGGAATTTGACCCAATAAGGAAACACAGGAAGGACTACGGGGGCAAACCAGGTCCAAAAGTCTGACACACCCGGGAGGGGGCCGGCAGACAGAGACCAGGGAGACGACGAAGGAGGGAGGAGACAGGAGGGGCCCGGAGCAGGAGGAACCAAGCAGGACCCAGGCCACAGCCATGATGGCGACCCAAGGTGGAGCCGGCGGAGGGAGGAACCTTGGAGGAGGAATGGCCGCCGACTCCAGGGGGCCGACCAACGGAGGTGGAGCAGGTGGTGGAGGAGACCGAGGCGGAGGCGGAGGCGGAGAGCCAATGAGCCAGGGGGATGCCGAGGATCCCGAGGGAGCAAGGAGCCGAGGTGGAGCCGCAGGGTCTACGGGCTGAGGCGGAGTCCGGCCCTCAGCCCACCTGAAGGCAGAGGTGAGGGTTTCTCCAGCCAAGGCGACGCTGGAGGATGGCAGACCCATGGAGCTCGCACCGTAATGATGGCGGGCTGAGGGCGAGCAGAGGGGCTGCAAGACGACAGCGCTGTCTCATGGCTGGCATTGTCGCCGGCTCTCGCACCTGGTCTGACGGATTGAGCTCCACATCCGGGGCGATCCTCCGCTCAGTCGCTTGGCTTTGTGCTGGCTCGTCGATCGCAACGGGAATTGGCTCTCTGCCATCGGTGGGCTTGGGCTGATGCTCCGCACCGCGGGGAGATGGTGGGCTGGGCACTGGGTCTGAAGTGGATCTGACGAGTACCGGAACAGTCTTGTATGGTCCTCGAGAGATCTGTCCCCCTGCTCCAGCAGTAGGAGGAGGAATTTGAGGCGGAAGAAGGGATCCATATCATGCAAGACAATGGAAACAAAAACACTGAGAGAAAAATGAGAAAACAAACGGAGGAGAAGGCACGGAAGTAACTGTGTTGGTCAGGTCTTCTGTCACGTCATGCTGTTGAGGAAGCACGCAGCAGGCACGAGTAAACGAGAACTGCCTTTAATTAGGGCTTAGCCTTAAAATGGTTCTCTTCTTTTGTTTTTCAGAGTTCGCTTAAAACTCATTTGTTTTCTCTAGCTTTTGACAATGTTTTTTAGCTGTGTATGATATTTGTTGTTACTATTATTATTATTTTTTTTATTATTTTTTTTTTATTTTACTATTATTATTTTTGATTTGTTTTTATATTATTCTTATTATTCTTATTTTTTTTTCCCCCTTACCTTTCTCTTTACAGCACTGGCGAAGGTGAGGGATTCTCCAGCCATGGCGACACTGGAGGATTGGGAACACAGGTGACATCAATGGAACATAATCAAACTAAATGAGGACAGGAACATGACCAAATAAGGAAACACAGGAAGGACTACGGGGGCAAACCAGGTCCAAAAGTCTGACAATTGTGAGATAAAAAGTAGCAATTATTCTGTGGCAGAAACAGTCTTCCATTGTTGTGACTAATACTTAGGGATGAATGAATTGGGGAAACAACAGTAATTGCATATTTCTTATCAACAATTGTGATTGCAATTTATAATGCAGTGTTTTTAAAGAGTTCCAGTTTTGTTATGTTTAGGTCTACAGTATGTGTAAATTTAACACGATTTAACTCAAAATCATGTTCAGATCATCATATTCAGTCAAATTCAGTTGTTTTTATAGAACCCATTCAATACGACTATATAATATTATCCAGTATGACTATATAATACAGTATTATCCCTTCTGTCTCTAGCATAGTTGAGTGTGCAAGGCCTTCAATCTATTCTTCTTTGACTGTGAGTTTGTATAGACACATCTAGTAGACCATTTTTTCCAAGCGCTCAAAACACTCACAAATGTGCTGTTGTTCGCAAGCACTAAAACTCGGCTTTATACAGACAATGTGCACAGACAACAGCAGACTTATGATGACAACTATGGCATGTAGACGTCCAAATAAGCATTTGGTATACGTTAGGCTTCAAAATCATCCTGTTGACCCCTTATACTGTAAACTCTAAAAATAGCAGTAGAATAAGGCCAGAACGTATAATTGAATACTACTTTATAGGAAAGTACTAAGCACAGAAATTAGATTTGTAGCTTGCTTTTTCTCATTTTATCACTATTTTTCTACTCATTTATGTTTGTAATAATTTCCACTTCTAGAATTTTGAAAAAAAAAACAATATCTCAAAGAGAACCAGAAACCACAGAAAAAGTCAAGCCATTTGGTTTTTCTAGGTAATGAATGTTCACCGCACTTGGCTAACCACTGTAAATGCCACTGCTGTAACTAAGCGCTGCTGAAGATTAAATCTGTATGACTGCTTTCCTTTTCAGCATGTTAATTAAATCAGATGAGCTTCCTAATTATTCTAATTTATAAATTACAACTTGATTATGTCATATTACAGACACGTAAATTCAAAACACTCATTTGCTTGACGAATGCAGCGCTGGCTTGTGTGAATTACAGCGAGACAGCTTCAGCTCGCATCCCCCACAAAGGGAAATGCACGGAGGTTGTTCATTTATTTGCCACTCTAGAGCTGTCGTTCTAAGTTCTCGCATGATTCGTCTCTCTTAATCACCACAAATCCAGTGAATTAGAGATAATTCAATTTCATCAGAGCAACTAATCAGGGAATAGGGGTCTACACCATATAAAGCACACACACTGTGATTATGCCCAAATATATTATCTAGCGCTTCTCTATGTAATTATGTACGACAGGGGACAACTATCAAGGGGCCGAAAAAATTGAGTCTCCCACTTGTATCACATATGAGAAACTGGTGGAACGGAATAGTAACAGAATGTACCTGAGGTATCGAGAGAGTTATTGTTCTTTCAGCTGAATCATATTATTACGCTCTACGTGTCACTATTCATCAGTAATCACAGATTTGAGATTCTTCGAAACATTTACACCTGTACATGTGCGTTCACGGAAGTTAATGTATGGGACAAGTTGCAGAAGTTCTGTCGCAATGCTAAAAAGAGTATACGGTCACATTTGTAGGCCATTCGGAAAGAAGAATGACAAAGACAGTCTATCCACATCTTTAGACTCTACATGATGTCAACAACACTGACAAAAAAATGTATGTTGGATTTACATGATTTAATGATGTGCATCAGTTCTACATTAATCAATTATGTTACACACACATAATTTGTCCACGTAACTTCAACATCATGGAATTAAGTTATTTTGGAGTAACACAGTTAAGTGTCTTTATATGGTTTCCTGACAAGATTAATTCATTAAATATTATGTATTTTTGTGTCATATCACTGAATTGGTACTAGCTAGCTAAAAAACTGTGAAATAACACATATTAGCATGCTAAATGGTAAGTATTGTTTGAGTAATGTAGCCGTCCTCAGCTTAACCAAAACTCCACACTTCACCACAGTGATGTAATTGAAATGGTTCTAATCAAATCTTGTTCAAAAACACCTAAAATGATACTTAATGTTAACATTTTAATCTCTATATTAAGTCCCATGCAAAGCATGTTGGGAACTATAATTTCAGTAATGTCAACAGTAAAAAATAATTGAGTATTTGATTGATTCACCCCAAGTAATTTAATATAGTAGATTGCACATTTGAGAAAATTCATTTAATCAAAAGCAAATAAACAAAGTTTAGTCAAAGTCAACCAACCTTAAAGGGATAGTTCACCCAAAAATGAAAATTATCCCATGATTTACTCACCCTCAGGGCATCCTAGGTGTATCTGACATTCCTCTTTCAGACAAATCCAATCGGAGTTATATAAAAAATTGTCCTGGCTCTTCCAAGCTGTATAATGGCAGTGAATGGTGCCCCTGTTTTTGAAGCCGAAAAAAGTGCATCCATCCATCCATCCATCATAAAACTACTCCACACGGCTCCGGGGTGTTAATAATAATGGCAGTAGCCAGGTGTTTTTTTTTTTCCAACAGTCCAAAAGTAGTCGAAAAAAGTGCATCCATCCATCCATCCATCATAAAACTACTCCACACGGCTCCGGGGTGTTAATAAAGGCCTTCTGAAGCGGAAAAAACTCATTCTCCTCTTGCCTTATATCGAAATCCTATATCGAAAACATTTTTGCTTTCTCCTCTGTGCTTCTGCGTTTGTCACTCTCTCCCCAGAGCTTACGTTGCGCCTTCCGCTACACCTACCTCATACGCTCGAACGCCTTGTCGTGAACGCGCCTGCTTGAGCGACCGGAAGCTGGAGATTACGGTTTATACATTTTCAAAAATCTATATTTTTCTTACACTAACGCATTGTTTCACTTCAGAAGGCCTTTATTAACACCCCCCGGAGCAGTGTGGAGTAGTTTTATGATGGATGGATGCACTTTTTTTGGCTTCAAAAACAGGGGCACCATTCACTGACATTATACAGCTTGGAAAAGCCAGGACATTTAAAATATAACTTTGATTGTGTTCGTCTGAAAGAGGAATATCAGATATGCCTAGGATGCTCTGAGGGTGAGTAAATCATGGGCTAATTTTCATTTTTGGGTTAACTATCCCTTTAATTTGTTCGACTAATGAAATTGTTCTACTGTCTGAGCTACAGCAAGGCAATGTTTACTATACAATGGGCAGAACATTTTGCTCAAAAAAAATAATAATAATCTTTTTGAAATCTACTCTGCATCCCTTAAATGTATAAATTGATGTCAAATAGAGTGCTGTTGTTACAACCCACTCCACAACTTGCCATGACTTTAATCAAATGTATTTGTTTGTTAACACCCATGCCTTCCCCCGACTTTACCCATTTCGTTTTAAAAATCTGAAGAAAAAAATAACTCATTCCATTAGAACATCTGTGAAACCCAAGCAGAATGGATTTCTGTTTTTTTTAAAGATTGATATAAGCATGATTTACAAATGTGCATGAACATTTGTTTTGTGAATGTTATTTCTTTACAAAATGTTATTTATAAAGGTTTTTCATACGTGTGTAATTATGGTCATATTTCTTAAATGAGGTCCATTGTCTTCCTGTTTTTATTATGATATTAGAACATTTTTGGCATGACAGTAAAGTTTGGGAAATCGATTGATTTTAAACTGATCCAGCATCTCTGACGGAGGGTTACCTTTATGTCTTGAGCAGCGCTGCACCACAGCTATGCCTCCTGTGTGAGCCCTGCCAGAGAGAGCAGCATCAGCCAATACATGTCTCCGATCTTGTTCTTGTGTCTCCAGTTTCTACTGGATAAGATTTCTGGAGCTCTCATATATTTATAACTTCCAGACTTTTATAATTTAAAAGTTAGAAGCATGATAGTGGGTGAGAACAGAGCTTGTGTTTCCTGCGGATTTCATGATATTGCAATGCTGATCTCTTTACCGAGCATTTGTAATTTTCATATTTCTGCATGAAGCATTTTATAATGGAACAAATTATATGATAAAAATTGGAGAATGAGTATACAGCAGTGGTGGTGAATCAGTTGCCAGCAACAATAGAAATACAAAGTTGGTCATATAAAATAACTACATTTACATCATTTAAATGGAAAATATATTTTTAAATTATATATTTTATTTTTTTACAATCAATTATCCTGACAAAAAAATTAGGAGCACCCACAATGATTAATAAAACTAGCAAACAGTCTAGTTTGTATAACTGAGTTGAATAATAATGATGAATGATATTCCACTACAGATGTACTGACAAAGGCAGTGAACAGGGAAACAGATGAATCTGTGATACATTTTTTTTATCCAGTTTATTAAACTGAATCCTTCTAACAAACACTAGATATGCAAGAGAGAAGTGGAATGTGTTTTTGCTCCAGCAAATATACATCAATACAGCATTTTGTCTCAATATGCTGCTAACTTTGGGGAAAATGCCGTTTATTAATGAAAACGCCACACTTTTATGTTTTTTTTTTCTCCATATAGCCTACTTTCATTTACAGCCCAATACTGATGTGCAGTATTCAGAAGTAATTTGAAAATGTCGTATGAATTTAAACAAGGTAGTATCACAGTACGCTGTGTACAAACACACAAAGAAGAAGATAAAGGTTCCAAAAAGTCTTTAATCTAACACATAGTTGATACAAATCTTTAAATTAAATATAAATTACACGCATCCATACCCAAAACACAAATTTTGAAGGAGTCATGTTCATTTTTGAAAACGTATGTTTTTAATAAGTAACTAGATAAGAACGTTTGGGCTGTAAGTGTGTGCAGTTTACATTGTAGAAAAAAAAACATAAAAGTATAGTCAAGTTATGTTTACCACAAGCTTTATGTTACTCATTAATTGAAAAACCCCATTATAACACCCCATAAGAATATATCGAAGGAATCCACGGTAAATTATCTGACATCATAGTTCCCCCACTCTATTGCTGGCTCTTTTGTGATAAATTGCTTGTGATGTTCCTCATTTGTCGATTTCTCTGGATAAAAGCACCTGCTACATGACTTAATACAGTTGTGCTTGTGCTCTACAAGAAGACAAATATAATAGTGTCAACTCATATCAGTAACAAGCATGTATTTATTGTATTTGTTAAGTAGCCATCTAATAAGCAGGATAATGTGTTGGCAGGTAGTCATTAGCGAAAAATAAACACAAGGTGATCAAGTCTCAACACAAACCATTAATTGAGTTCACTGTTTCTGGACAGTCTCTTTCTTTTCAAATAATAAAATAACCATGTCAACTCAAACCAATATGTCATGTACATTTATTTACTTATCATCTAAATAATTAGTCCAAAAAAAAAAAAGATTATTTCGGTCACACATTAGTTTAACTATTAACTACAACCTTTGCCTCAATAAACTACTAATTTTCTGCGTATTAATAGTTAGTAAGATAGTGGTTAAGTTTAGGTATGGGGTAGGGTTAAGGGTTCTAAAATATGGTCTTGCAGAATAAGGCATTAGTATGTGCTTTATAAGTACTAGTATACAGCCAATATGCCAGTAATATGCATGCTAATAAGCAACTGGTTAATTGTGTGAACTGGTCCTTAAAATAAAGTGACACCGTTATTTCTGTCACAAAATCAATGGAATATCTCTGATATTGTGATTGTGCTGAATTTCTTTGAACTGCAATTCAGTACATTCATCTTCCTGTCTTAGCATTTCAACATCAAATACAATTTCAAATACAAATACAAACCGATTCTTAAATTCTGCCCAACCCTCACTACTCACATTCTCCAACAGTAGACTTTGACTGCTTGAAAATTGATGAGGGAAATACATTAGATGGAAGTGAAATCACTGTAGGTATTATCAGGCTAATCATCAGTTTAGGCGGATTTTCCAACCACCTCGTCTTTTGTCTGGAAATTTCAAGGAAACCCTGATAATGACGATCTCTGTTCGAAGAGTCTGGGTGGTCAATAGTAATCACTGAGCATGGGTTTGGAGTCAGTAAAAATGAGCATGCTCTTCTATCAACATCAACCATAACCTACAGCGGATACCTTCCCACAATCTTATGTGTGTTTCTGTGTGGGGGAGAAACTGTATTGGATATACTGTTGAATGAAAAATGATAGAGCGAGAGAAAGCAACAGATAGTAGGGACTGTGTGTGTGGGTGTTAGGAAGGAGGGCTGGGGAGGCATCGGCCCTTGGAGACCTCATTAACTTGTAAGCTTTCACCAGCTGATTCTATCTGCTGTAGCAATTCCCATCCAACCAGGCATCATACCACAGAAGAGAGCATAGGCCTTACCAGGGAGTGTCGGGAAGGGGCTGAAGGGTTGGAAGACTGCAGCGGTGATGTGCTCCCATGTTTAGAGAGATCACAGTCCACCTTATATGTGCCTAACTGCACCCCACTTCCATCTATACCGCCGCTTCCTATCTGTACCTGACTGAAATGAAATTCACTCAGACTCTATCATTTAGTGGTGGCACCCAGTTCCTGTCATGGGGAATGCCAGAATAAAGGCTTACAGAGAAAATGCAAATAATTTAGCCACAGGGACAACAACTTTATTGATACCTACGTATAGCACTTATAGACTTGAAAAGAGCTGCTCAGCTCACGGTTTGTCACCTTTTCCTTCTTCAGCTTTTCAAATTCGACGGCTCCTCAGCTCTGGAGGTCTTTTAGAATGGCAAAGTGTCCACTGAATGCACACTTCAGAAAGAAAGCAGATGTCGTACGTTATCTAGATGTGCCTGACTACCGTATACTGCACAGGTCTCCAATCCTGCTACTGAAGGGTTACTATGCTGCAGAGTTTGACTCCAACATGCCCCGACATACTCACCTGGATGTTACGAGTAATCTATAAGCACTATATTAGCTTGTTCAGGTGTGTTTGATTAGGATTGCAGTTAAACTGCAGGACAGTGGCCCTTCCAGGAGCAGGACTGGACTGGTATACTGAGTATTCAACGTCTTGAGGATTACTAGAAACTCCTAGACAGGGATGCGTTTCCCATACAACGACGTAACTTGCTGCTTAACTAGCATAGTACGATGCATTGTTAAAGAAATCAACTAGATAGTCACGACTGTTCCCCAAAACAATATTGTCACAAATTTGCCATTTAACCACATTGGTTAATGATGTCACGCAAATGGTAGAGTAATAACTTCTTTTATTACACGGCTCTGTGGAATACTTGATTCGGATTGGTCAGTCACGACATTTTGAGGTATTTTATCCCTCAATAACAACCGGTAAAAGCTTTGCAAAAAAATTTACTATAAATACTTGCAAATGACTTGTAAATACTTTATTATTATATACCTATTATAAAGTGTTACCTAAAAGGGAAGACAAAAAATAATGCTGAGTGGGTGACTTAAAATAAGAAATACTTAGATTTTTAGTTGTTTTAATGCTTGTTTTTTCTTATAAGTAAGTTTATGTACTCTTGAGGCCCTCTAGTGGGCTCCATTCCCCTGGTTGAGAACCACTTCACTACACCAGCACATTTGTATCAAATAATCAATATTTTATCCTTTTTGCCAGGAAAATTATTTTTTATGCAAAAACAATGATATTTTGATACGTGTTATATCTCTTTGTAACAAAGTCCTACTGAAGACAAGTGTACCCAAATGCAGTATTTTATTAAACATAAACAAGACACAAAACAAAGACCTGACTTGACTTGAGACTTGAAACTCTTGAACAAAACATGAACTCACCAACAGAGATTACACGGACAAAGCTAGACAATGGACAACGGCAACATAAGGGCTATATATACAGCAAACAATATGAGAACACGTTACAAGAACAACCAATGAGAAACAAGACACATGACTAAAACAACCAATCACAACATGACACATTGAACAAAGGAACCAATAGCTGGATCGCATGAGGGCCAGGGCAACACATGGCATGACAGGAACCATGACTATGAACAAAACAAATAAAAGTCATGAAAGCAATGAACCTGAAACAAAACCCAAAACCAGACATGACACTGTTATATTGAGCTTGATGAGACCAATATGTGTAAACAAAGCAATACTGATAAAGACTAAAAGAGGAACTCTACTATGTGTATCTAAAATATGATCCCTTAAATATGATGATTTTTTATCTCCTTGCACTGGCTACCGGTTGCGGCTCGAATCAAGTTCAAGACATTGATGCTTGCATATAGAACAGCCACAGACTCAGCACCCGCCTACTTCCACTCACTACTACGAATCTACATCCCCTTCAGAAGTCTGAGATCCGCTAGTGAGCGACGCCTCGTGGTACCATAACAGAGAGGCTCAAAATCACTTTCCAGAACATTCTCGTTCACCACTCCTGGCTGGTGGAACGATCTTCCCACCCCTATCCGGAATGCTGAATCCCTGACAATTTTCAAGCGACAGCTGAAAACCCATCTCTTTCGAAGCTACTTGACTTCATCATAAAAAAAAATAATAATAAAATTATCTCTGTTTATTTATTCCTTCTCTTTCTAGCTTGTACTTATTTGAACAATGTCTAATAACTTGGTATTACAACCACTTCCTGTGTCTGTTTGCCTCTTTAAGAAGAATCGCTTTATGTATCCCCCAATTGTAAGTCGCTTTGGATAAAAGCGTCTGCTAAATGAGTAAATGTAAATGTAAATGTAAATGTAATGATTGAAACATCAAACAATCATGCTGAAAGAAGGAAATGTCAAAGCATCAGATGGTTAAATAGAAAGGGCAGGGATGAATGCATTTATTTTTAAACTGCATTCTCAATGCAGAGCTCTGTGCAAAGATGAGATAAAAATCAGTTTAATGCAATTTGCATGCAATTTGGCTGGTATTCCAATATCAATGTTTTACACATCGCGAGTCAAGTCTAAACAGAGTCAAGTCTGTCAAATAATGCAAATCAGTTCAATATCCTGCTAATTATACAAGTACTGTGGTCATGGGCTCACAAATGGGACACACGGCACATTTCCTAAAAGTGACGACCATTTGCACAGAACACCATAAGAGTACATAGTTTGGGGGTTAATAAAGTTTACCCTCTCAGTATCAAGTGTGTTCAAACAAGCCAATTACCCCAATGATACTGTGCTTAAAGCGTTTGACCTAGACTGGAACGCCAACCCATCAAGAGCATCATATTTTTGAAAGAACGCCAGAATCAGTGCATTTGTTTCTTCTTCCACTTCCTCCAGGCTTCCTTGCATGCCTCTTATACGATTACATCAGAGTGGTTTGGCCTTGGGTGCTAGTCATATACAACATAATCCTTGAGGATTAAGAGGAGCCTCTTCAGCATTTGATTGTGTGACATTAAAAATAGAACGCTTGAGCAAACATGGGCCGTAAACAAAGCTCTCCAATCACTACTTCACATAAACAAACAAGGTTGCACTTCAGCTGTAGGGGTAACAAAGGGAACGATACCCTAAAAAGCACATGTGCGGAGCGCGATGTTACAAACAGATAAATGTAAACAAAGCTCTCCAATCACTACTTCACATAAACAAACAAGGTTCCACTTCAGCTGTAGGGGTAACAAAGGGAACGATACCCTAAAAAGCACATGTGCGGAGCGCGATGTTACAAACAGATAAATTAAAAATCATGAATGATCATTTCAGATTGTTATGGTCATTGTTTAGCAGCAGATTGGTATCATTTTACCTGATGTTCTTGTGCTTACAAGTAGCTGTTATCACACATATGTTATACATACGCGAAAGATTAGTCGTTATCTCTCAGAAACATGGAATCATTACAAAAATAGTGACTGTAAAAGAAAACAAATGATTTGCCCATCAACAACCAGCGTGTTTACTATTCCAAAGAGCAGATTGATGTTAGCATCAACATTTGTCACAAGATAAAGAGGCCCATGTTGAGAGTAAGGTATCAAAAAGATGCCCTGTAGGTGCTTGAGAGAGGATTTATCGTACACATGAAAGTAGTTCCTTCTCCAATCTGAACACTCAGATTCACTTTAGTGCACCAACCATTCATTTTAGTATCAATTAGAATACAGATGTTGTCCCACTAACCCAATAAAGCCCAACAAATTAAATAATAGACAGAAAAAAAGTGTGCATATGTGTTTTTGGCATCACTATTGATACATGAGACTTTTATGGCTCATATATTATGAATTTGTAAGAATATGGAGAATATGAGGGGGAAAAAAAATATTTTACTGAATAAATTTTATAGGCCCAAACTGAGCAAAAATATGCAATTTGGTGCAGATGCTGATATTTATACGGCCAAAAAGTATGATGAAATTCTGATCATATAATCATGTGTGTAATGTAAATAAACTAGACCTTTATAACAGTATAGCAGACTACTTACATAAAATGCATATAAAGATCAGTCATCAGTCTATGTCTCCCAATAATATGTGAGATTAACAAATAAATGTTCCTCAAAAGCCTCATGTATCATATTTGATACTCACATGTTCAGATTATTATTTTTTAATGATCAAGTAAACCTAAATTACTTCAGTCCAGTAAATATTCATTGTGAAATATTACTAACAATATAAAAGGTATTCTCATGTTTCCTTTATAAAAATCGGTTAAAAATTTGTTTTGATACGGTAAGCTTTATAGGGTTAAAGTAACATGACAGTGTAAGATATGCAAGCAAATGTGGGCTGATTCTGATTTTATTTTATTTTTTCTGCTGTACAAATTACAGGCTAGATGTTTTGTCTTCATGTGGAAAGTGGCTCCACTCAGACACATCAAACTTGTGTTATTTTTCACCCAGTTCATGCATTTTACACTTTAAGATTAAGCTCCCCTAAGAGCAAAAAACATAGGCTTTCAGGAAAAAAAAGAAGAAGGTAAAAAAAACAGTTTGAAGGCTGTACACTCCCTTTAGATTGCTCTTCACCAAACATCAGCAAAAACCGGAGAAGATATCAAGGTCAGCAGAGATACCTGCACCTAAATTAATCATGAGAGGAGTCATCACTGGATAGCCTCAAATATCTTTCTGCATCATTGAGCAAAATAACTGCAAGCACTGCCACTGCCAGACTACAATAAATTAAGGTCAGATCATAAAGGTAAAATTCATATTTGCTGAAACAGCCTCACGTGAAGCCTTAGTATAACTTTCTGTTTGTTGTTTTCAGGGTTGTGTGCAATTCAGAATTAAAATTCCAAATTTTCCTTTCTCTTTGGAGTGTTACAAGCTGTCCGTGCATAGATAAGATCCCTAAAGTTGCAAAGACTAAAGTCTCAAACCCAAAGAGATATTCTTTATAAAAGTTAAGACTTGTCCACACCCTCCTAAAACGCCTCGTTTATACATGACCCCACATGTCTACGTCACTGTGTGGGAAGATTTGCGCCGCAAGCCCTCCGGACGCTCCTTCGTCGAATCTGCCGGCCGCGCCGTTCTCAAGCCCGCCAGCCTCCGCTCACTCAAGCCCGCTGTGAGTGAAACTGCTTTGTTTGGCCTTCCAAAAGAGGACACAACTAGAAATCAGTGGTTAAGTTGTATTTACAACACTGTTCCAGAAGAGTTCAACCCAAATATTCAGATGTGTGCAGCGCATTTTATGGAGGACTGTTTCCTGAACCTGTAGAGTAGCCTACAATTCGTCTGTGCACAAAGGCTGTTTCTATAAAGTTGGGCAGTTCCAGCTTTGCAAGGACAGTCTGTCGCTT
>NW_015549669.1:160155-166570 GCF_001515605.1 Sinocyclocheilus anshuiensis | reverse complement strand
ACCTCGCTTTTCAGAACGATGAGCTTTGTAAAAATCGACGCGTTTCAGAAAGGCGGGGCATAGAGGAGCAACAATAATGTACATTATGTGGAAAATAATGTGTTTTTTGAACCTTAAACTGCATAAACACATTGCATTACACCAAATACACAACATAATGTTCTTTTTAGCAATGTCATATGACCCCTTTAATACCAATTCAGTTCCTGAATTTCAAATGAGGTGGCAAACAGGATGCAGAATTGTAGCTCGAAATTTAATATAAGGAAGCAGAATTATAATGAATTGAAATTATACACACACAGACATATATATATATATATATGCAAAACAGGAACTGAAACACATGATAAAACAGGTCCAATCCTGACAATGGCAGAGGGGGACTTGGGTTGCGAATAATAACACCTAAATTGCAAAAGGCAACACCAAAGGAACAGTGACATCCGGTGGTGGAGGAGGTACGCCGTCAGGAGGAAGCAACTAGATGTGCTAGAGCAGTCTCCCAAGCCCAACAAGGCCGCTGGATGAGGTGGGAAGGTATGGAACAGCGTAAAATCACTTGGAGTGAGCTGTGGAGCATGGAAACAAACGGGCTAAGTTTTATCGTTAGAGCCACATATGATGCCCTCTCCAACAAGCTTGCAGATATGGTGTGGACAAGACCCAGCCTGCCACCTGTGTGCAGCCCTGGCAAGCCTCAGACATATTCTGGTGGGTTATAAGACCAGCCTGACACAGGGAAGGTACACCTGGTGCTACAATCAAGTACTGAAGTGCTTGGCGGCAGCAATAGAGACCAAGAGAGTGTAAACAACTGCCACCCCCCAAAATGCCAAGAAGACCTTACCAAAAAGGCAGTCCTTTGTTAGGGAAGGGGAGAAAAAGCGGGCTAAGTCCCTGTCCCCTGACGCAGACCAACTGAATATAGCCAGGGACTGGGAAATGCGAGTCGACTTAATCCACAGACTCACTTTCCCATTTGAAATTGCTGTCACCAATCGGCGCCCAGACCTGGTTCTCTGGTCCAACTCCATCCGGATTGTCATAATATTTGAATTGACAGTCCCTTGAGAAGAGGGCATTAACGAGGCCTTTGAAAGGAAGAAGCTGCAATATGCCAACTTTGCAGCTGAGGCAGGGGAGCGGGGATGTACAGTGAAAGTATACCCGGTGGAAGTGGGCTGCAGGGGTTTTGTGGCTAGTTCCACTATAAGGCTGCTGAAGGAGTTGGGCATCAGAAGAAGGGTCCAGCGGAGGATAGTCACAACTGATGATGTGTTGCATTGGTGGAAACATCATACAAAGGTCATTGGCAACATCACCTCAACAAAAGACATCTTTCACCTAGGCTAAAGTTCACACAGAAACTGGGATCTGATGGACATCGGATAAGGTGTCTCACTGGCAACATCCATAAAAGATAAGTACACATTACGTACAGCATAACATAACATCAAAACATCAAGGAAAGTGGATCCCCACCCGATGACTGCAGTGAAGAGTTGTACCGTCTTCATCTATCCATCGTACCATACTAGTCCTTTATCTTATTGTTCCCCACTCACTTTTGAAACAATTGTAAATTCACAAGTGATTATTGGGTTGGATTCCTGCTGAACCAATATCAAAGTGTAACAATTGCTGCGCCTCGCTGTGTTCTGCTCACAGCGAAATAGAAAATGTTCTATGGTGCGGCTAAATGGTGCTGAATATTGGATTATAACACCTAGTCCTATTATGAGAACTCATTGAAAGCAAGGTTCCCTGCATGTAGAAGAATGATGCTAAAGGGGTACCCAGTGCATTAAAATGTGACGCCAAGGAGTCCCGACTAAGCATCCAGGACTAATATCCTGAATAACTTAATTACCTGATTCAGGTGGGTTTATTTAATTTGCACTGATATGAAATTTCTCAGCCGATACCGTTAACCGATAATTCAGAATGATATCTGCCAATACCGATGCTGATACGGATAGATCTCTCCCAACTAATGCTGTAAACTATACAGGGAACCCTCTCATTTTGTACATTAGATGCTAAAATTAACAACAAAACTATTAAATTCAATGCTATTTATTAGAGATTAACCAATATTAACTTTTTCAGCCGATATGATTACCTATTATTCAGAATGCTATCTGCCGATACTGATAGTTTGGTTTTCTTAAAGGCAGGGTAGGTGTAACGTGAGCAGGGACGAGAGGCAGCGAGAATCCAAACGCAAACACAGTTTAATTGACAAAAGAATAAACACAGAAAATCCAGACAAGAAACGGGAGTAAATCCACACAAAGATACCAGGAACAGGATCACAGAGGCAGAAACAATGACAGACAAAACACAACTGAAACACAGGGGTATATATACACACACAAGCTAACTTGGGCTAACAAGGGACAGGTGGAGGTGATTAGTTGTCATGGTGATTAACAAGTGTAGCTATGGAGACAAACAAGGCAGCAAGGCAGACGGGCTGTATCCGAAATCGACCCCTTGTAACAGATCCACTGAGGCAAGCGTAGTGTAGAACCCATGTGCAGTTTATTGACAATCCATAACGTGAACACTGACATAACCTGGCATGACTTGACCATGAACAAAACTCACCATCAGCGATTACAGGAAACAATACATGACAAGCTAACATTGAAAACATGAGGGCTTAAATACTAGACAATACAGGTCACATGAGACAATCCAACCAATAAGCAAACAGAACTGAGAACCACATGACAGGACAATAAACCAATGAGAACAAGCCACATGAACTAGACAACTAATCAGAACATGAAACATACACTTGGCAGGACAACATGAGGAATCAAGGGGAGCACATGACAACCTGGACTAAACTACAAAATATAAGACAAGAACACAAACAAAACCCAAACCAGCATGACACCCCTATACCCTTAAATAGGGCTCTATTTGAGGGGATATTTAGGGGTGTCCGAAACCATAGTGGACATTCTTGAGTGCACTCATTCAATCCCACAATGCATCGCAAAAATTAGTGTACAACAGAAGATGGTTTCTGCAGCTGAATCATCCATCCATCCATTCATTTTACAAAGCGCTCATCCACGGCGTATAGCATAAAACAACACAGGTATAAATTAATTGTAAATGTATTATTAAATTGTTTAAATAGGGTTTATACATAATTTCCATGACAGAGTTCCAGATAAATCCTTTAATCTTACCACTGGAGCTGCCAGTTTGCCAGTTTTAAATGATTATTAAACAGCAAACACAAACTATGAAAAAGCGGCAAGTGAATTGTATAAGTGGCCTAATGTAGGGAATAGTGAATGAGGGTATAGGGGGCGATTTCGGATACAGCCAGGGAAACAGGAACTGAACAAGGAAGTGAGCACAGAAACAAAAGGAGAATACACTTCAAAACAAGTGTCCTTAACACAAGACAGGGGAACACAAAACTGGGATTGTGACAGTAGGTGATTTGGTTCAAAAACATTTTTTGTTATGCTGGTTGAAAGTCTCTTCACATCACGATAGTAATCACTAAGTTAATTTGTCTAAATTTATTTACATGTATTTATCGTCTGTGGAAGATGTAGGACCATGAAATGTTTGTCCAATCAAAGCCTTCGGTCCAAAGATTACGATAGGCTGCCCTACCTGCATGTCAATGTATGTATTTCCATGCCTCCGCGCACCCTGTTCGCACAGACATGATATAGCATCTGCGCGTTCTATTATGCTAGTGCAGACCGAACGAGAATGGAAGGTGTTATTATTTTAACATTATACGCTTTGTACTGTAATATTTTCTCAGCGGTGAATGAGACATGAGGTCATCTGATAGATTTGCATTCAATTCTCCACCAATGCTGTCTCTTATCGTGTTGCTGGGTAGCCTCTGGTCTGCCTGTGCACGTTCTTGTGTTTTGTAGGAGGCGTGGCTTTGCTGAGTAATTATGCAGGGAAGGGGGGATAGAGACAGAGCGACACACGTCATAATCTGAAAAACACGCCCACTGGGGCGAAAACAATCCAACCCTCTCCAATGTATTGCGGCAAGCTGCCTCCTTGTCATTTCTGACTTATATAACAAAAAAAACGGAACAATGTCTAAAAGCTGCTATGTGACAAGGTGTACAGTAAACCCAGAACTACGTGTTTATAAACTGTTCACCCAAAAAAACGCGCATTTAAGGACACAAAAGTAGAGTGCAACATGTCATATTACTCTGAGAACTACGCCCACTGGAGGGAAATGTAATCGGCAAAAGGAAACATTAATTATATTTATTTATGGATTATTTCACCACCCAATGTGAACCTGAGAGGAGGAGATATATTGAGAAACAAAATTGTATTGGTCTATGTCAGTACCACAATTTACCCATTCTGCCTAACTGATGCTTCACGTCTTATTGCCTGTATCCACTTTTGTCTCCTTAAAGCCTGGCTTTTACAGTTTGGTAGCTTCTAAAAATGTAGTTCTGGGTTTTTTAGCTTGTTTGCTGTACACTATTGAGAAACAAAATTGTATTGGTCTATGTCAGTACCACAATTTACCCATTCTGCCTAACTGATGCTTCACGTCTTATTGCCTGTATCCACTTTTCTCTCCTTAAAGGCTGGCTTTTACAGTTTGGTAGCTTATAAAAATGTAGTTCTGGGTTTTTTAGCTTGTTTGCTGTACACCTTGTCACACAACAGCTTTTAGGCATTGTTCTTTTTTTTGTTATAAGTCAGAAATGACAAACCTTTCGTTCCATTCGGAAGGGTTCATCCCTATGCCCTAATCCCTTCAAAGGGTTTACCCTCCGGAGTGAGAGCTTCGAAGGGATGAAGGGTGTAGGGGAAAAAATATTTTTTTTGGAAAGCACTTCTGCGTCATCTTAACGAGACGATCAAGGAGGCACCTTCGTCGCACATTTTGTACGCTGGTTGACCCCCAAAAAAACACGCTCTGAATGATGAGCAGACCGTGCAAGCTGCGCCTTTTGTCTAACAATAATTTATTTATTTATTTATCTATTTATTTATTTTTGGTTTATCGCACCAAGGCCAATGGATATTTCTTCATAAGCAATTGGATAAATTTTGCCTATGCATAATTCATACCATGTAGTTTTAAATTATGCCATACAACTTATACTCCAAATTCGCATAAATTCGCCAAACTTCCCTGTGCGAAGGATCATGGGGGCCCAAAGTGTCCATCCCTGCGTCTCAATGTTCATATTATCCATCCTAAATAGTATGTGAGATTAAAATAAGTGTGTCCCAAAGTATAGTATGCTGAAAAGAGTATGCCAGAAGTCCTCAGATAGTCTACTATTTCAGATTTGTTAAGTGTGGATCTGTGTACACTCTAATGGCTAATATTGCCCACAATCTATTGTGCTTTGGCGAAAGATTCGGTGCAGTACTACAAACATGAATAAAAAGCATTAAAAACTACAAACGTGGCGGATGTGCGCGACCGACAGTTAAGTAGAGAGGTTTAGATAAAGGCATTTGAGTTACTAATAATAATCACAATTTAACCTGGTAAAAATATTTATTTAATCTTATCTGTCTTATGTTTCATTGTAGAGGATGTTAACGGTGACAAGATGAATGACAGTCCAGTTTACAGTGACAGAGTGCGTGTAAATATGCGACAGAGAGGTCCGTTAAAGACGCAATTGTGTGATGTGACAGTATGTCCCAAAGCTTGTCAATTCTTCTACTACACACTCAAAAGTGTATACTTTTTCTTCAACAAAAGAGTACATACTTTAAGGGCATAGTATAAGTAGGCACATTGGGACGCAGCATAACCTTGGTTTCGAAGGGTAAGTTGTACCCTTCGAAATCCTTCATTCCGAAGGACCCTTTGAAGTGGCCAGTTTTGAGCACTACGGTTTGGAACGACCCTTCAATATGGCGGCCATGATTGTTTTCACTCCGAAGTGCCCTTCGGAGGGTGATATATCCCGTTTGGAACGCACCGAAGGAGGCAGCTTCCCGCAATACAAAGTCAATGGAAAGGGTTGGATTGTTCCCGGTGTGGGCGTGGCCTAAATGTGCCCTGTCTCTCCGAAATCACCTACCCTATCTTTAAGGGAAAAACATCTCTCCCGACTAATGCTGTGAACTATACAGGGAACAATAATCACGCTCAAATAAAAACGTTTGTATACAACTCAATTGCACATAAGGTAGTTTTCATAAAATACATATATATATATTTTTTCTTTTTATACATACATATATACATTTATATGTATTTGAACATACAGCACATATTTCACAGTATGTTTAACAGTAACATACTGTATGTTTAACAGTGTTTACCAGTAAAACAGTATGTTTAACATATATAACAGTATATTTAACAGTAAATAAGCTCCCTCTGTTGTTTTCATAGCTAACTAACCAACTGTGAACA
>NW_015549669.1:157572-159869 GCF_001515605.1 Sinocyclocheilus anshuiensis | reverse complement strand
AGGGGGTTGGATTGTTCCCGGTGTGGGCGTGGCCTAAATGTGCCCTGTCTCTCCGAAATCACCTACCCTATCTTTAAGGGAAAAACATCTCTCCCGACTAATGCTGTGAACTATACAGGGAACAATAATCACGCTCAAATAAAAACGTTTGTATACAACTCAATTGCACATAAGGTAGTTTTCATAAAATACATATATATATATTTTTTCTTTTTATACATACATATATACATTTATATATATTTGAACATACAGCACATATTTCACAGTATGTTTAACAGTAACATACTGTATGTTTAACAGTGTTTACCAGTAAAACAGTATGTTTAACATATATAACAGTATATTTAACAGTAAATAAGCTCCCTCTGTTGTTTTCATAGCTAACTAACCAACTGTGAACATTTGAGAACTTTCCTGAGGTAAATGCTATATTAAGTGACAATGTTCACAAGCTGTTTTATTTGATGTCTTTTTTTTTTTTTTGGTTGAAACGCTGACTGAATGATTACGAGACATGATACATTTCAGTAAGTTGTACCAGAGATTGTCTTATTATTGGGAGATGAGAGGGTCTATATTACTTACCATTAGTCACCTCAGCCAGTCATACAATGGCAGTGACAGCAGTGGCCGGCTTTCACAGATCTACGACAGTCATTTACAGTTTGCGTTGCAAAGCAAAAAACAGCGCAAATTGCTGGTCACTGCAATTAAAGATAGGTTTTATTCTGTTCATTTTAAAAAAACAGCATGATTGGTCATACATAACACTCATACTAGTCACTAAAAATTGTATTTATTTGCTGAAATTTGGAAGCCATGGAAATAATAATTCTTTATTTATTTTTTTACCTTTATTCATTAGAAAGCATTGTATCATCATCATACGGAGCAGTCACAAGTCACATTTCAAGTCTATTTATTGAAACTCTGAAGCCTTAGGCTACGTCCACACGAAGCCAGAGCTTTCCCTATCCGATCTTTTTTTCCCCTCGTCTCAAGAAATATCTGCGTCCACACGAAACCACTAAACCGACACAAAACGATGTAGTATACATGCCAGACCAGCATGTGGCTCTGTAATTCTGCCATAGAGATACACTAAAAACGGAGAAGAAGACTTGGACTAGGCGCATAAACCTTGCGCGCGTATACAAACGAACATGGAACAATACATTTATTAATCTGTGTTAAGGTTAGTTAGTAAAAGACAATCAGTGTTTGTTCAGTGTTTTTGTTGCTGTTACGTGACGTAGCGGTGTCTGACTAGGGTGATATAAAATGATGACGTCGTTTCAGAAAATATACGGATTCGCTGTCCACACGAAAACGCAAGGGCGGCATTTTCAGATTTATCCACTCTGGGACCTGTTTTAAAAAAATATCGGTTTCACTCTCCCAAAACGCCGGATCCGTCTGGACGAAACGCCTATACGATACAAAATGTATGCGTAGCTAAACGTGTCTCCGTGTGGACGGAGCCTTAGAAAGAACAAATTTTATTTTCATTAAACAACATACAATATAATACAATAATTTAAATAATTCATAATAATTCATATCATTTATTCATTAAAATGCATTACAATTCAAGTCTAATTTCAGGCAAAACCTGGAAAACAAAGAAAGAAAACGTCTATATTTTTAAACAATAAACAATTTTAGATATATTTTATTAAATAGTAATGCGACTCACATTTGCTGGTAATAATGCGGTAAATGAGTCCTACCTGTCGCGACATTCCCTACTCTTTGAAAAAATAAATTTTTTATCCAAATTTTTAAAAGCTGAGACTTTGTTTCTTATCAGAAGTAACAAAGCACAAAGCTCTTTGTGATTATTGGAGGCACATTACAAATAATGTTTTTGTGAAGGGAAAACTACGGACCTGGCAACCTTGGCTTGAACTATGGGTGATTCACGGGTGGAAAAAGGTTCTTTAGTTTATTAATTCTTTCCCTGCCATTGATAGAATTTTCCATCATTTATGAGACAAAGCTTCCCCACCACTGACAAAATTTTCCGGCTTGCTGTGTTTTCACTGTTATATGGTAGTAGGCACTATTTCACATCTTCTGAAAGAGTACTGTATAACTTGTAGAAATACTCCCCACGAACAGCATGTGACTTGTGCATGAAAAAGGAACCCCACAGGGTGTGGCTAAGCCCTGCAGCCACTATCTGATTGGAACAATGACCCGTGGGACGGACTTACGCCGTGGATCAAAACCTCACTGCAACACAGATTAAATTGCTTCTCGCTGCTTACTCTCTCGAGTGAAGGCTTTTCGCC
>NW_015549669.1:152101-157360 GCF_001515605.1 Sinocyclocheilus anshuiensis | reverse complement strand
TTAAATGTATGCACGCTCCGCCTTGCAAGAAGCCGATTGGCAGATCGCGCCGTAGGTTGGACGTATGCCACGGATCAAAACCCCTTTGAACCTCAGATTCCATTGCTTCTCGCTGTTTACTCTCTCGAGTGAAGGCTTTTGCCGCTTGCTCTCCCGAACGCAGGCTCTTCGCCACTTGCTTTCTCGAGCAAGGCTTTGTCGCTGTGTGGAGAGCACTCTATCTTGTGCTCACAAGCTGAACCATCAGGCGATCGACCATCTAGAACTCAACTACTCCGCTAAAGCTTCGTAACTCTGCAGAACGCAAAGTTTTGCTAAAGCAGACACTCTCAGAAGAACTTTGAGGCTCCTCCGTAACCCGGCAACTTATGTGTATGTCTTAGCTTAGGTCAATGTAATTTAGAATAGTCAATAAATTCATGTTTCATTTATAAAGAATCATTGTCTGATGTCGTATAATTTTAAAGTCAAACCTTGCCAAGATCTTGCTACCTAGCTCGTAGCGTATAACTTATCAAAGAACGTATTAACCCGTGGCCAGGGAAAATACATATAGTCAAATTGTTAATATACACTGACATTAACGTCTCGCTGGACGAGTAGCTGATAAAGTGTAAAATATCAAATTTGAAATCAGTTTTAATCAGGTTGACTTCGAATTTTCAGATTCGAGTCCTCTCAAAACCTGAGCTAGAAATAAAATTGATGATTAATTCCCTTATAAGAATTAATGAGTTAAATTCCTTACATGAATCTCTGAATCAAAACCCGGTGAAGAAATAGCAGGAAAAACATGTATTGCATATGTGAGCAGATGCGTATGTAAAATAACGCAATCATCAAACAATAAACACCATAAAAACAAAAATGTTACCAAATAAAATGACAACCCAGGAAGTGGCTTTGGAGTGTTTAAGCTTTGGAGGTGTTGATGGAAGCGATCTACTCCATCTATGGTTTGATCATCATCATTGACAGAAACGCGATTGTTTTTTTGTTGTTGTTTGTTTGTTTTTTGCAAAATGTTACATTATGAAATTTCAATTCAAGTTTAAAAAATGCATGAAGGTAATTTATTTATTTTAAAGCAGAGGCTCTGTTCCTTATTTGACATATCACATATTCAGATAATCATACAAACAAACAAATAAATATTCTGGGGCCATGACATTTTTGTGAAAATGATAAAAAATATTGTCCGTGGCTGGCAACTTAAAAAAAAAAAATTCTGGCAGGCAGGGAAATACTTAAAAGAAAAAAAAATATTTTAAGAACTGTTCACTGAAAGGTTCAACTTTGGTTTCACTGCGAAAACTCCCTTTTGGAAGCTTTATTTTTAAGATTGTACCTTAAAAGAAAGTTTCTTCCCTTCTTCTCAGCTTTACCTTTGAAAAATCTGGCACTTCCAAAAACAAATACTTTTTGGTTTGCCATAACAACTAAAAATACCACAAGCTGATAGTGTAGAGTGCGACAAAAACAATGAGTCAGAGACATGCTTTGGGAATAGTACAATGGCTTTTTCAGCCTGTGTGTCCTCAACTGTACGTAAGTGCACAATAAACACAAAAGTCTCTTAACAACAGGCCTCTTTCAACTGCTTTCAAATGCTTTGAGATGGTGACCCTCTATGAAAACGGCCACATTATGTTCTCACTCAAGTAATTACAATGAATAACAAAAAGCGTAAGCAATATACGCATGGTAAAGACTCATCTGTCAATTATGTTGAGCACACTGAATGCATTTCAAATACTAGCGTCATCGGGAATAACACAAAATGATGCAACACAATGTGAGTTTTTTTGAGTGAATGGTGTAATTCAATAGTCCAGGCTTTTCAAACTCCTGGAAATTTGTTTATCATTGATCCATCACCCAGCTTCCCTGCTGTGATCCAGATTTCTTTATTGATTCGGATACAGGGTGCGCAGTCTAGCAGCACTGTATTCTTTTACTCCAGTCATTAGACATCGATCTGGCCAAACTTTTCATTTTCCAGTCAGATGAATTCAGTGGGGCGGAGAGCCGCCTTTCATCCCCGGAGTCGCAAAGGAGCTCTAATTTTCAGAGACATGCTGCAACAAGCTGTGCGTTTAGATGCAATTAAACGATTCAGCCTTCATAATCTCAAAATCGATAAGTCATATACTGCAAACCGTGTTGACTCCCTATTTTGGATTGAATATTAGGGTGAAAAACTCAAATGAATCTCTTGAAACTGTTATTAACATTACAACTTGTGACATGCACCTGTCAACACTTTGTTCAGTCTGTCAGAATACTGCCGCATATTCAGTTTTCTAAATGTTTCTGTACAGCAACTGCTACAACTTTCAAATATATTTTTTTATATATATATTGAGGGGACAAATCAGTCAACTATCTGTTTTTGTAAAGGGAAACTCTGCAGTCATCCTACAAGATATTGAATTCACAAGACAGTGCTAACACGCGCAACACAGTCATGCAAAGCCTCTCCTCTTGACAGATGGGTGAAAAATGAAGGTTGGCGAGTTGAACAGGGTGTACAAATACTCTGTAAGCAAACCCTTTGACAAGATGTCCACAATGAAAAGGAGCTAGAATGTCACATTTCTGTCCCACTTAATGTGCTTAGCGTCTCTGCCTGATGCATTGCTTTTATTCTTAAGCAGTCTATTCATTCAAAACCACATCAATTTCATTTCATTAAAAAAAAAAAAATCCCTTTATTCATAATTCATAAATTAGCATTAACTTCGTTATGCGTCACAGTGACTGTGACTTTGTTATACGACAAGTAATAATAGAACTTTTAAAACTATATACTGAAAATTAAGCAATTAAGCAAGCAACAGGAAATACCATGCTGAAACAGATTGTTGCAATCCCTGTTGGTTGCATTGTTTCAATTTCTTCTGCCTCATGATCTGACTCTGGCTCAAACATAAATGGCTCGATCACAGAGCTTGCCATGTTGAGTATCAAAACACATGACATACTGTAAAGGAGGGCGTGGATAGAGTGCAATGAAGTTAACCAATCACAGCAGTGGGTGTTTACTTCCGTTTCTGCAAGAGGTAGCACCCCTTGAAATTGAGTGTTTTTCACAGAAAGTGAAAATGAGGATGGAAAATTATATATTTTTTTTACAAATATTGGGCTTTTTTTGGTGCAAAACTAATTAATTAGATTTAACGTGTTAAATTAGAAACTCTCTAATATGTGTGTGTGTGTGTGAATATTTTGCAATAAATGTAAAATATATTGACTCTATAGATATATTTGACAATTTTAAATAGATAGTTTTATATTTTGCCATATATATATATTTTTTTTTGATTAGGGTATTCACAATGCTTTATGAGACATTTTTGTACTGCCTGTGCTTTTTTGGACTGATTTTTTATTCAAATAAAAGTTTGTAATGTTAGTTGGTTGGCTTGGTTCATGGCTTATAATGTTTTAACAAACACTTTTTTTTAAATCAGAGAAAAAATGAATGGAATTAATTCCAGAAGCAACGCCGCAAAAAAAAAATGTACTCTATGTATCCCAATGTACTCTATTGGCAAAAACATGTCACCATGTTATGATATAGAAAATATGTGAGTCTCAGGTGTTTAATACGGTGGTCCAGTAGTGCACAACACAACGCAATTAAAAAAGCTAATATTAGCTCACAAACACAACGGAAATGCTCCCGACCACTAGGGGGCAGTGTTGACAGTTAAACACATATTTCCTCGAGATGCCACAAGAAATTCTCAATGTAAGTGATTGATCCAAAGACTATAGAATACCCAAGACGTGTCACTCGTATAGTTTTGAATGGGGAAAAATGCAACACTCAATATGGCCGCTCAATCGCAGGAAGCCCCGCCTTCTGAATGAAAGAGCCAATCTCTAATCGGTAAAGTCAGCTATAGAAACAGTCAGCGTTCTGAGACGTGCTCTTAGGTCTGCGCATGCGCACTGGCTGGTCTAGCCTCAAAAATAAGCTTTTTATAACGTTATTTGAGCAAAAGTAACAACATTTATGACACAGTTGTTGTCAGATTTCTTTGGTGATTTCAAATATGAAATTTAATTGTATGCTTAGTGAACAGTTTTGGAGAATTTGATGTTTCCCCATTCAAAGAGATAGGAGTTGCACTTGCATGCCCGAGAGGCGTTTCAAAGATGGCCGCCAAGTGGCATGACTTGTCTTAAAAGGACTTTGATTGATCTTAATATGTGTAATCGATTTGTAAATGAAGAACGTGTTTTTACTGAATGTTTTGATATCCTGGTAATCATATTGGATCTATTCAGGAATCGAGCAGAAAATAAATCAATATTATTTTCGATTTGGACAGTTTAGCTCTGCTCTTGCGCACAATGGACTCTATGCATGGTCACTTCCACGTTTTTCCACAGGGGGCTTACTTAAATCTGGTGCTGTGCCAAAAGCCATTGTTTCTTACGTAGAGCTTTCAAAATGACAAGAGGAGAAGATGATTTTTCAGCTTACAAGAAATTCCCCGGATTACTGTAAATTAATTTCATCGCACGAAGAAGGGCATTAAACGTTTCAAGTTACATCGACAACTTTAGGGTGAGTATTGTTCTATCGTCTTCTAGCAAATCTTGCTAATAAGGCTGGATAACGCTGCATGACTTCTGTGCCGATTTGATCAGCACTTAAAGGGTCATGAAACCCCAGACTACTTTTTCTGAGATTTTAGCAGAGGTGTTTGTGTTGCACATCATAGAAGACTTTTTAACTTTTGGAGAAAACTGGTTAATTTTAAGCTTTTTTGCGCTATTTTCATCTTCCGGGTTTAAAATCTACATTGTTTTGATGGACTAAAAGTACATCGATGACGCGTCGGTGTCTATTAAATTATTCATGAGACTGCGTGTTCTTATCCTATGAGAAGACGCTTCGCTTAATTATTCACAACAGCATGTGTTGATTTGCTATGACAGACGTTTCAGAGTCTGTGAGATGACATCGTGCACAATAACTGAGAGAAACGTTCATGGATCGAAGAAGAGTGTTTGTTTTTGCTTTGTAATAAGAGTTCGGCACAAACGAGAATCATTCACTTGGTGAGCATAACCATTTTTACAGCTCTCTGACACAACTCGTCAAAAGGCTTTTATAAACGCCACAGAATAAGCCTTAAAAGTTCTCAGAGGTGCAACAGCGCGTTCATATATATGTTTTCGATGCAGAGTGCAAATGGCTGTGCATTTATTTGTGTTTTTAACTCGATGGGAGCGAAATGAAAC
>NW_015549669.1:146998-152037 GCF_001515605.1 Sinocyclocheilus anshuiensis | reverse complement strand
CAGTAGACTTTAATAATATGCATTTATGGTGTAATTACTACATTTTCGTGTCAATCCATGTTCATATTTACTGCAAACAATGCGCTGTTACTTTAATTCAGCGCTTGCAGTGCAGCAAACATAGACTCGGTGCAAAACGATCACTGCACTGCTGCAAACGCACCATTCCTGAACGCACCGCCGGACCGCAACCGTGTGCAGTGAACGCTTTAATCCGTTAAGGGGCGGTCACACTAGACTTTGAACGTGCGAAATTTTTTCGGACACCGCTGCTAATATGGGCGGGAGCAGGATATGACATCACGGGCCAAGGTTTCCCCTCAGTTATCACAACATGGATTCCGATGTGCTTGTACTGTGTCTTTTGCGACAGCGTCGAAAGCGTCTGGAAAGGAGAAGGCTGTGGGTTCACCCTATTCTACGGACTCGGAATTATATACATTATATGTTATATTATGGTATATTATAGTATATTACATTTTTAAGTGCTGTAGGTTTTTCCCTTTAAATAGGTCATTTTATAATTAGCAAATGGCTGCAATATAACAAAGAGTGAAAAATTTAAGGGGGTCTGAATACTTTCCGTACCCACTGTACGTTAGCAATAAAAAATGATAAAATGTGTCAGCATTCAAATGTACCCTCTGTTCCTGTTTCCATTGACACCGCGAACCATGCAGCTTCTTTTTTTATTTGATTTTTATAATCTTTTAAAGATGTATTATATAAAATAGGACACTGCACTACGGCTAAAATTAGCGCTTCCTCCATTTTTGAATTTCTGTACAGAGAGGTCACGCAGTGACGTATCGATCTTCTACTGGTCACACGTCTTCACATGATGCAAATTCGCAGGTCAGAGTTCACCAAACTTGAACTTTGGAACGCAGCGAAATGCAAAATTTTTTGCATGAGCTTGCGTTTCCGGTCTGATGCATTCGCATGCGTATGAATGGAAGTCAATGGAACGAAAAGTGCAGTGTGACCGCCCCTTTACTTTAGGTGCTGTTTACACGACACTATTGAAAAAAAAAAAACTTTTTATGAGTTTTGGCCGTTTATTTACACAACAATGGCGTTTTGGGGGCCTGAAAATACAAACTTTCGAAAACTGGTTTCAAAGTGCCAGTGTTTGAAAACAACACTGTTATCATCTCCGTGTAAACTACAAACACATGAATTTGTGAAAATGGTGAAGTCATACACAGCTGCTTGGCAATGGAAGCACATTCCATTAGCTCCCGCCACAAAGTATTTGTGCTGATATTAATGCCAGTTGAAGTTTGGAGTTCTTCAGCTATGGAATCAGCAGATTCTGACTTTATGTGGTCTTCCTCTTCGTGGCTGACTAAAACATTAATTTAATAGTTAATCGCAATACTTTTGTCCATATAGTGTATGGCCAAACACTCATGATATTAAAAAGCAATTATACTGAAAGAACTTTTTAGTGGATCTGTAATTGCCCACACATTTTTCTATGGAGTGGGATTTCTCCAACTCATGAGCAAGGGAACAAGTGAAGAATGGTAATCTTAGAAATGCAACATATGTAATATGCAAAGTAGAACATTTGCACAATTCAGTATTACACGCAATATACAAAGCAATTTTCTTATTTTCTTTCCTTCCTGTTGTCCATTTGCTCTCTGCATTTACTGCAAGTTCAAAGCATGCTTTGGATGACAAAGACTGGGAGTTGTTTAAATCCAGGTTGGAGACAGTGAATACTTCATACGCAGTAAACACTATAGAGTTTTAATGAGAAAATGAGTCCGGGTGTGACAGCAAACAGAAGTCCGATGATCTCAGAGTGCTGATAGACAAATGTGGCGCAAATAACCTCTTCTTGTACAAACTGGAGGAGTCTATTCTAGAAAAGCCTCCAGGCTTAATTCTGGAGCGTGTGTAAATATTTGCGATCACAATGGTTTCGAAATATGATACAGCAAGAAATCTGAAAATGGGCCATGAATCAGTTCGAGTTGTTTTTGTATGATTCAAATTTGTTAAAAATATGCAAAAAACAAATATATAGTATAATATAGCCTAACAAAAAACGGACAATATTTTCAACTAAAAGAAGCCATGCTGCTAACTTTATTACATTATATACTATCGTGGCAGTAGCTCGGTTGTTTTCTAAATTTCTTTTTCCAATAAGTAGTGGTGCAGTGTGACAAAATGTTTCATCACAAATGAATGCAAATGAAATGTATGCATAATAGGAACATATTGGAGTAATTAAGATGAGCGGAATCATAAAGGTTCTTTGTTTTGCTATGTTTGTAATGGTAAATCTACAAAACATTTTGAGACTGTTTGGTGAGGAAACAGTGGAAGCTATGATCAACTTAGGCTTACGATGCTTTTGGGAAACGCAGCCCTTTACATGTTCCTAAAAGGATTCATGAGATTCACTCAGACACCTGCTGATTTGATCTGTCATGTTCTGATTCAATGGGCATTGATTTATGCTGAAGATGGATGTGTGATCTGCCATAGTGAACATTTCAATTGTTAACAGTGGCTGTGTTTCCTGGGGTTAAGTTTATGATGGCAGTGCAACAGGTGTGACTGTCTCCATCCTCCAGCCTTTGTGGTTCACCTCATGGGGGTCCTCAACCAGACACCACAGTGCGTGGGCTCACTGCATGTGAAAACCAGAGTGATCTAAATTTATTCCTACCATGAAACCCTATATTCCCTCTCCAGAACCCCCATGGCCAAGCTCAGAGCCATGGTGCCAGTGAAACATGCAGGTGTGGGTTTCCCTTCGGTTTTAACCCCAGACGGGCCACATACACTCCCCAAGCGTATGCATGTGTATCTAAGATCTCACTGGGGAGCAGGTGGAGTGTAATAGAAGGCAGGCTGGACAGCGTCGAAGAAGTAACTAGATCCATGTGAAGCAAGAGATCATTCAGCCTCAGTATCCACTCAGCCATTTGCATTGCTAGAATTCTGTGTTTTTCTGTCAATATGGGGTGCTTTGTGTACATTAATGAGGAAAAAAAATTAACTTAAATGATTTTAGCAAATGGCTGCAATATAACAAAGAGTGAAAAATTTAAGGGGGTCTGAATACTTTCCGTACCCACTGTACGTTAGCAATAAAAAATGATAAAATGTGTCAGCATTCAAATGTACCCTCTGTTCCTGTTTCCATTGACACCGCGAACCATGCAGCTTCTTTTTTTTATTTGATTTTTATAATCTTTTAAAGATGTATTATATAAAATAGGACGCTGTGCTACGGCTAAAATTAGCGCTTCCTCCATTTTTTAATTTCTGTACAGAGAGGTCACGCAGTGAAGTATCGATCTTCTACTGGTCACACGTCTTCACGTGATGCGAATTCGCAGGTCAGGTCATCCTAACAAACCACACATCAATGGAAAGCTTATTTATTCAGCTTTCAGACGATGTATAAATCGCAATTTCGGAAAATTTACACTTATGACTGGTTTTGTGGTCCAGGGTCACATTTAATATAGCAGTTTTCCAGGGATCCCTAACACAAACATGATGAAGCTGTTCAGTAAAAAAGCAAACAAGATCAGAAGCAAATAAGATCGGAAATGGTTAAGAGGGATAGGGACATCCTTTGAGATATTACTGAACTCTTTACAGTGTTTTGGCATGTTTGTAACATTAATTCTTCATAATTTATTTTAAATATAGTTTAATTTACAATGTAACAATTTAAAATGCAACTGAAAGTAATTCAAACTGTAGCTGAAATCAATTCAATATGTAACCCAATGCAATTATCTTCACAGGTTGTTTTAAAGGACTCGCATCCATACTGTTGCAGCACTGTACACTATTCAGAACTGAGAATCAGTACAGTTCCTCCTGTACAGAGCTGCACTGAATGGAGCAGAACTGGCACAAACCTAGAACAATGGTAAGTAAGATAATTATCAAATTATTTAATGAATTACATAATTAATAAACTTTGATTAATAATATTAGCATGCCCCATTGGTATGCCTAGAGAGTCAAGCCAGGTCCTGTCAGTGGGACGGTGGTCCTGTTTGCAAGAGAGGAAACTCGCTGAGTGGTTAAGGTAGGAGTAGACTGTCTGATATTGTTACATCATCTTTTCATATCTTGCTATATTCATAATGTATAACATGCCTATATGATTAGCCCTAGCAGAAAAAAGACAAAAACACAATCATATTGGATATGGCTCCATTCATAATGTATGCAACATGTAATGACAGTGGTGGAAGATTTTTATTTTTTTAATGGTCAATTTACACTATACCTTTGTTTTTCATCTCCGGAGAATGTTTACAGTGGCGTCACCAGTGATCTGCTTGAACTATCAGTCCTCCAAGTGGCAGAAGTGTTAAAAAAAAAAAACATACCATTACACTATCACAGTTATTAGTATTTAACTATTATACTGTATCAAAGTTTCTAAAATTTACGTGTTTATATTTACATGTTTAGATTACACTAGTGAGCAAGAAACTGTATTAAAGTTATATATATTTGCATTTACATTATATTTAATATTCTAGTCTGTACAAATGAAACCAAATTAATCCATCCCAAGTGTTTTGTGTAAGGCCAGATCTCTCTGTGGAAGACTGACTGAAAGGTGGACCATGAAGAGGAGGAACTCATCGAAGGGCTGCAGAGACTGACACTGTCAAATACATTTTAAATAATTATGATACATGCATGTAACGTGCACATCAAAAAATAAAAATAAATATAACATTTTCTTTGTCACAAATAATATAATATCAATATTTACCATTGCATTGCTTGTTATTCCAACTTCTCTCCTCGTTGTAGCTGTCCTCGCTCTGGTCACACAAACCATGTGGAATGCAGGTTCAATAACTCTCCAAAAGGCCATTAAATGGTTCTACATCTCAAATCTAGATTGAATGAGACATGTTTTCAGAAAATACACACCACACAATGTAATAACAATGCAAGTTTGGCTACACTGAACCTGATGGTTACTTTAAAAATGTATAATGTATTGACATGCAAGTACTCTTATGAAAACAATT
>NW_015549669.1:139533-141424 GCF_001515605.1 Sinocyclocheilus anshuiensis | reverse complement strand
ACTTGATATAAAGTATTTTAAATACTGTTCCCATTTTTAGATTGCCATGTATCGTAATAAACGTTAAGTCTGACCGTATCTGGCAGTTCATTGTTATATTTTCCTGAAGCTTGAATTGATCGTTTACATTTAATATAGCAGTTTTCCAGGGATCCCTAACACAAACATGATGAAGCTGTTCAGTAAAAAAGAAATTAAGATCAGAAGCAAACAAGGTCAAAAATGGTTAAGAGTAGGGACATCCTTTGAAATATTACTTAACTCTTTACAGTGTATTGGCATGTGTGTAACATGTATATAGACTTAATTCTTCATAATTTATTTTAAATATAGTTTAATTTACAATGTAACAATTTAAAATGCAACTGAAAGTAATTCAAAATGTATCTGAAATCAATTCAATATGTAACCCAATGTAATTATCTTCACAGATTGTTTTAAAGGACTCCCATTCATACTGTTGCAGCACTGTACCAGACAGCACACTATTCAGAACTGAGAAACAGTGCGGTTGCACTGAATGGAGCAGAACTGGCACAAACCTAGAACAATGGTAAGTAAGATAATTATCAAATTATTTAATGAATTTAATAAATAATAAACTTTGATTAATAATATTAGCATGCCCCATTGGTATGCCTAGAGAGTCAAGCCATCAGTGGGACGTGGGACGGTGGTCCTGTTTGCAAGAGAGGAAACTCGCTGAGTGGTTAAGGTAGGAGTAGACTGTCTAATTACATCATCTTTTCATATCTTGCTATATCCATAATGTATAACATGCCTATATGATTAGCCCTAGCAGAAAAAAAGACAAAAACACAATCATATTGAATATGGCTCCATTCATAATGTATGCAACATGTAATGACAGTGGTGGAAGATTTCTTGGCCTATCAGTCCTCCAAGTGGCAGAAGTGTTAAAAAAAAAAAAACATACCATTACACTATCACAGTTATTAGTATTTAACTATTATACTGTATCAAAGTTTCTAAAATTTACGTGTTTATATTTACATGTTTAGATTACACTAGTGAGCAAGAAACTGTATTAAAGTTATATATATTTGCATTTACATTATATTTAATATTCTAGTCTGTACAAATAAAACCAAATGAATCCATCCCAAGTGTTTTGTGTAAGGCCAGATCTCTCTGTGGAAGACCGACTGAAAGGTGGACCATGAAGAGGAGGAACTCATCGAAGGGCTGCAGAGACTGACACTGTCAAAATAAATGTTAAATAATTATGATACATGCATGTAGCATGTGCATCAAAAAATACAAATAAATATAACATGTTCTTTCTCTGTCACAAATACACAGCAATAGCGGGACAAACCACCCTCACGGATGTTTAAACTTTATGGAACTCTTCATTAAATAATTATATTACTGTGGTATACTTAATTTGTTATATTATAGCAATAAAATGTATAAATATTATTTTATATTAATTGTTCATTGACAAAAGATTGCGGCTGGTAATGCACTCGCGCTATGGCTGAATACAGACTGGAACCTTTTATACGCCCTGAGATTTTGCTGGAAATACGTAGGCTGCGTGCTGTGTATAGAGTCCATTGCCGTTTCTGCAGACCAACAGCCCCCTAGTGGTCGGGAGCATTTCCATTGTGTTGTGGCTTAATGTCGTTGTGTTGTGAGTTTATGATTGCTTTTTTAATTGCCCGGTGTTGTGAGCTTATGTTTGCTTTTTTAATTGCGTTGTGTTGTGAGCTTATGTTTGCTTTTTTAATTGCATTGTGTTGTGCACTACTGGGCCACCGTAGTTTTCTATTTAAATACATTTCAAAATTGATTTCTGTGATTCAAAGCTGAATTTTCAGCATCATTACTCCAGTCTTCAGTGTCACATGATCCTTCAGAAATCATT
>NW_015549669.1:134120-139366 GCF_001515605.1 Sinocyclocheilus anshuiensis | reverse complement strand
GAAACAGTGCAAACAGTGCGGTTGCACTGAATGGAGCAGAACTGGCACAAACCTAGAACAATGGTAAGTATCAAATTATTCAAATTATTTAATGAATTACATAATTAATAAACTTTGATTAATAATATTAGCATGCCCCATTGGTATGCCTAGAGAGTCAAGCCAGGTCCTGTCAGTGGGACGGTGGTCCTGTTTGCAAGAGAGGAAACTCGCTGAGTGGTTAAGGTAGGAGTAGACTGTCTAATGTTTTTACATCATCTTTTCATATCTTGCTATATTCATAATGTATAACATGCCTATATGATTAGCCCTAGCAGAAAAAAGACAAAAACACAATCATATTGAATATGGCTCCATTCATAATGTATGCAACATGTAATGACAGTGGTGGAAGATTTTTATTTTTTAAGGGTCAATTTATACCTTTGTTTTTCATCTCAGGAGAATGCTTTACAGTGGTGTCACCAGCGATCTGCTTGACCTATCAGTCCTCCAAGTGGCAGAAGTGTTAAAAAAAAAAACATACCATTACACTATCACAGTTATTAGTATTTAACTATTATACTGTATCAAAGTTTCTAAAATGTACGTGTTTATATTTACATGTTTAGATTACACTAGTGAGCAAGAAACTGTATTAAAGTTATATATATTTGCATTTACATTATATTTAATTTACATTTTATATTCTAGTCTGTACAAATAAAACCAAATTAATCCATCCCTTGTGTTTTGTGTAAGGTCGGATCTCTCTGTGGAAGACTGACTGAAAGGTGGACCATGAAGAGGAGGAACTCATCGAAGGGCTGCAGAGACTGACACTGTCAAAATAAATGTTAAATAATTATGATACATGCATGTAGCATGTGCATCAAAAAATACAAATAAATATAACATGTTCTTTCTCTGTCACAAATACACAGCAATAGCGGGACAAACCACCCTCACGGATGTTTAAACTTTATGGAACTCTTCATTAAATAATTATATTACTGTGGTATACTTAATTTGTTATATTATAGCAATAAAATGTATAAATATTATTTTATATTAATTGTTCATTGACAAAAGATTGCGGCTGGTAATGCACTCGCGCTATGGCTGAATACAGACTGGAACCTTTTATACGCCCTGAGATTTTGCTGGAAATACGTAGGCTGCGTGCTGTGTATAGAGTCCATTGCCGTTTCTGCAGACCAACAGCCCCCTAGTGGTCGGGAGCATTTCCATTGTGTTGTGGCTTAATGTCGTTGTGTTGTGAGTTTATGATTGCTTTTTTAATTGCCCGGTGTTGTGAGCTTATGTTTGCTTTTTTAATTGCGTTGTGTTGTGAGCTTATGTTTGCTTTTTTAATTGCATTGTGTTGTGCACTACTGGGCCACCGTAGTTTAATCCCATATTTGAGCTTTAATCAGAAAGTGTTTACAGGAAATTCAGTAAAAGACATATTGCAATTTTTACAATGGTGACCTTGTGTCATTCATCTCACATGATTGGTTAGAAAAACGCTTGTGATCTTGCTGTAGTGGTAGAGCATAATCTTACTTAACCTTGATTACCGACCAGTGGTATTACTACAGCGCAGTTTTATTTCAAAGTACTTCTAGTTTCAAGGTCTACAGGCTACAGCCAATATTCTGTAGCATACGTATTGATTTTGTGCCAGTGTGGAGTTTGATTTTCACACTTTGATCCTGTGTGAACCACTATCATGAGTAAAGCAGAAGAGCCAAAAGTGTACCAATGAGGAAGCCTTTATCAGTAGGGCAAGTCTGCATGAATTTAACATATCTGATTGTCTTTGTCATTGTCTTTCAGTACATGTTGTGTATAAGTCATATGTAGCATCATTCATAATGCCGATGCCTTGTCTGAGAATGTACTAACATTCACACCTAAATTATTTATTATGGTTTCTGTTTGTAGTTGTTTTGTGTGCCTCTGGAAGCCTCCACCAGCTGGATCCTGTAATGATTAGTCTAAAAATATCCCCATACGAATTCTCAACCCTGTTAAAGAAGTCTATTGTAAAATATAAGTAAAAGCGGCTTAGGCAAGCCAATCCTCCAGCTGAGATGATACTGCATCAGAGATATCCCTTCACTTATTTATTCACAGACTCTGTTCTGTTCTTCGGCTTCTCTCCATGCATAATTCCCCCGGTGTGAATTAGTAATGCTGTTTTCCTCACTTATTTCAGTGTAGAGATGCATTTGTGAATTGCTATAAGTCTCTTTCACCAGGACCTGTTTTACGATGAAAGTAATACTGTCAGTTTCCAGATTTATTTTATTGGCACTAATGTGGGCTGTATTGGCATGTGATTTCCACACTATGGATTTTAGGAAAACTACAATTCTAATATAAAATGTAAAACTGAACCAGCAGTGTAAACTCGTTTATTATTATTATTATTATTATTACATAAATGATAATGAAGACAGAAATAACACGTTTGATCACTTTTAATTAAAATGTGCTGTTAATGGGAAGTGGGAAGTCGTAGCCTAATGGTTAGAGAGTCGGACTCGTAACCCAAAGGTTGCGAGTTCGAGTCTCGTACCAGCAGGGATTGTAGGTGGGGGGAGTGAATGTACAGCGCTCTCTCCCACCTTCAATACCACGACTGAGGAGCCCTTGAGCAAGGCACCGAACCCCCAACTGCTCCCCGGGCGCCGCAAAAACAATGGGTGTGTGTTCACGGTGTGTGTGTGTTCACTGCTGTGTGTGTGCACTTAGGATGGGATAAATGCAGAGCACTAATTCCAAGTATGGGTCACCATACTTGGCCACATGTCACGTCACGTTAACACAAAAGTTAGTTTAGAAGAAGAAAAATGTAGAAAGAATTGACTCAAATAATTCAGATATATTGGCTGAAAACTGGTCCACTTTGCATATACACAAAATTAGAATAACCAAGTATCTTTACAACATAACTGAGAATACAGCAGATGTTAACTGGATCTAGGTTTTGTGGTAGTCAGAATGTCATTTAAATTGTGCACGTGTAGTTCCCATAGAAATGAAAAATTTAAAGCATGAAGAATTCAGAGTGCTAACATCTAAACAGTAGATATACTGTATGCTTATTATCTGCTGTCATTTCATCTCAGGTTTTGCCAAGAGCAGTGTTTATGTTCATTTAAATCGTTAATATATTTGAAACGTTTAACGTGGTAAAACGCTTAAGCATCTGCTAAATGAATCAGTGTAAATGCAATTTAATAAATTATATTTTAGTTCTAATATGACAATAGACATATGTCAATTTAGTAAGAGTAAAATGGACTCTAATTAATGTGATGTGACAAAATATTGACTACATTTACAGGATGTAAACAGTTGATAAAAATAAATAAAGTGTACTGTATGTGAATTCCTGTTTTAGATGGTGTCGTAAATCAGCTCAAAAGGGAAATATTTATGACTAATTATAACTGGTTATGATTAATAATAAATATTTAGATTAGATCTTACACTGTAAAACCGAACAGTGAAATTAATTAAATGAAATTAGTTAACTTCACTCAAATAATAATGAAAGTTCATTGGACTTAATTTAAATAAATTCTGTAAACTCAAAATGTTGTTGTAGTAAGCTGAACTTAAAATGATTGCGTTTTCTAGTTCCCAGCATGTTGAAAATGTTGAAATTAAGTTTTTACACATAGAGATATATAAGTTAGTACTTAAATGTTGTGTTATGTTAGGATCTACATAGGTTTCTGTTATGTTGGTTTTGTAGTGTTACCGTTGAGGTGAAGAGTAGAGCCTGTGGTTACCTTGAGGATGGACAACAAAACTTAGACTATTTATACTGCATGGTGTTTGACTATTTACATGCAAGTATTATGAGTCTTTTTTGATAACTACATTAGTACGTGCCAGTGTGATGTTGCTAACTAGCACTTAACTATAAAGATCTGAATGAATGTGTTATGAATGGAAGCAAGTTGTATATCATTATAATTGTGATGAATGGGGTGAGATTATGGAAGCGAGGCTTGGCTCCCATGGCTCTCAGCCCCGCCCCACTAGTCATAAAAATTTTAAGCTCGACTGACTAAAAAAATGTGAGTTAATTTACTCAAATATTTTGAGGCAATGTTTGCTCAAATGTTTTGAGTATTCTTAACTTATCAGGTTTTACAGTGTACCAAAACAACACCGCTTAATAGTCCTAATTCTTTCTTTTGATTCTTTTGAGATTCATCCCAATGTGCCACAAAATTTGCATTCATACAAACCACAGCCTCATGTCTGGTCTCACACAACCAAACACTCTGCAAAAGCAGAGGAGAGCTTTGATAACATTCAGCCAAGAGAAACAAAGTCGAACACAAAGAGCTAAATAGCACTACAACAAAACCCTCGGTTTCAATTCATTCGCCATTTATTGTCAGCATGTATCCAGTCAGAAAAATATCTCTTTAATCTGTTTACATCCTCTCAACTGTGACGTTAAGAACCACGGTTATGTAAGAGGAAGTAATCTAAGTGTACATTTGAAGATGAACACAAATAAGTGCATATTGATGTTAATGAATAAGAAATTTACGGGTTTAGCCATCAGATATGAATGGATTACTTATAAAAATCAAGAAGTTACTTGAAGATAAAAACTGCCGGAAAATAAACTCAAGAGTAAAGTCTTGAGAGTCTTGGAAAAGTGTTGTCTCAAACGAAGAGGGTTTCTGAGCAAAGATTATTTTGGGCTAATGCCTTTTGAGTGTTTCTATTCTGGGTGGACTGGCCAATACCAGGCGTGAATTTTTGAGCGGGAGAAGTTTCCTTTGTTTACTTTTATGGCCCATTTGCATGTTTTATGGCCGGTCTGGAATTGGTGCAGTTTTAACCCAAAATATAGTACAAATCGTATGATGCATTTCACAATCACATACTGTACATCATTGTGTGAGGAATAAAGAGCAGATAATATTGATACCAAGAAAGAAAGATTTAGAATATATTAAACCAGAGATACATTCATACACCTGAATATGTCCCCACAAGGATAGTAATACTAGTAAATTTTGACCTTGTGGGGACATTTTTGAGGTCCCCATGAGGAAACAAGCTTATAAATCATACAGAATTAGTTTTTTTTTTTTTTGAGAAAGTAAAAATGCACAAAGTTTCTTGTAAGGGTTAGGGTTGGTGTAGGGCAATATCACATACAGTTTGTACAGTATAAAAACCATTATGCCTATGGAATGTCCCCATAAAACATGGAAACACAACAT
>NW_015549669.1:122891-133517 GCF_001515605.1 Sinocyclocheilus anshuiensis | reverse complement strand
GTACAGTAAGAAAGTTATTTCCCTTAACCAGGAAATTAACGTTCTTAGAATTGACAGACAGTTGACCCTGAGAGGTCAAGTAAATATCTACAGCGGCTCTAAATATTTATAATTAATTATAACTAGTTATGATTAATTATTCATATTTCCCTTATGAGCTGATTCGCTACAATGGTGTGGTTAAAATTGCACTATCCTGAATTCCCAGTAGCTTTAGAGAGTCTGACATGTGATGTGACACACACACAACTGCATGATTCTGTCTTAAATGAAATATGTTTAAATTGAAATATATTGTCCTGATATATGTAGTTGCGACTGGCATGCAAATTTTGAATAGGGTTAGTTTTGTCCTAACAATATGACCGGATGATGTGACCGTCTGGTCATAAACATACTTTATAAATGCAAACTGAGCTTCAGTAACTTTTGAAATTAAGCCAGGAAGAAAATGCTCTTTAACTACCATAACTTATGTTTCTCAGGAAACTACTGAAGTTGCATATGTAGTCAAGAACAATCATTCACTTTGAATGTGGGTCATAAATAAATGAAAGTTTTGTGGTTTGGGGTCCATATATGTGATCAGTTATGCTCTTCTATCATTTGCAGTAGAAAGGAGACACGGAAACGGATCTACCCACAAAGAAATTCATTCAGCCCATATGCTGCACATCGCGCATTAACTTACTGAACAATGTCACTCTGCAACATTAGCTTCTATACACTCCAAGAAAAGTCTGTAAAAATAGGGCCCAATGTACTGTGTTATGCATGTATTTTCAGTATTGATTTTCCACAGGTGTTTACTTGTATTTTGAATTAGGCATGCATTGTGTTGTGTTTTAGGGTAAGGAAATTCTTCTGTAAACGTAACAGAAAGTACTGACAGAAATGTCCTGGTATTTTTTCTTACAGTGTAGATGAAAGTATACATAGATTCAATTTACCAAAACCTGTGATAGAACTTGAGTCATACTACACTGAAAAAAAATGTACTAAACTTACTCTTCCTCATGTCACCATCCAGTAGTTTTATATGAAAACCCTTAGAAACCCTTAGAAAACCCTCAAAATATATTTCACCCTTAGAATTAAATAGGCATTTTACTAGGGTTACTATACCATCTATATTTTAATTACCTTTGTTGTGATTGGCTAACTTTTGTTGACTACTAATTAGGTGCTGAAATGTAAATGTTAACAAGGTCATGATTCTGATTTTAGAGTTTAGTTTCTCTGAGATTAAATCAATGGTCTTGGACTGGAGAGTCATAGAGTCATACATCAAACTTTTACAAATATATATATATCCACCTTTGTCCTGAGTAACCGATGAGCACCGCTATGATGGATTCTAACTTCTGTTAGGATGCTGTCGTGTTCCGTTCTCCATAGAAATTCATGTTAAAACTTTTTCAGTGTAACTGAAAACAGTAGACACCGCCACTTCTGGAGCTTTGTGAGTGGACACCGCCGCCTCGGGGGAGCTGTGAGCGGACCACACTGCTCGCACCGACATCAGCGGGGGTTCCTGCACGCTGTGTATCAGCCCAGGACGCTCCAGGAACAGGCGTGAGGTACTGGGTGCAGCAGACAAGGCCTCTGACGCCCCTTGGATTGCCGCTTCGGGAGAACTGTGAGCAGGCACCTCAGCTAACTCCACCCTGAAGGCTGAGCCGCTCAAATGCAGAGCCAGGTTAATGTAGTCCTCCAGCGACTCCTTGGGGACCTAGTATGGCATCAGGGACTTGAAGGGCTCGGCCAGTCCTCCCCAGAAGACGACCATGAGGCAGGTCTTCTCTATCGCCGACCGATGAGCTACCCCAAAGAAGTCCCTGGCGTACTCCTCAATACTCTGGTCTCCCTGACGGATGTTGAAGAGTTTCCCTGCTGGACCCATGTTTGCTGGCTGAATTCGGTCACGGTGCGGTAAGGGAACACCGTGGAAAAACAGGGTATGGGTCCAAATGCAGGTGAAAAGAAATGTAATAAACAGAAAGGCAGACAAAAAAACAAAACCGGTTACAAACCGAATGACAGGATAGGGATACAAATACGGCACAAAAGCTTGCATCAACCAAAACTTCAAACAAATAATTACAATTGCAATTCAGCCAGCCAGAGTGGTGGGTGTGTAGTGTATAAATAGTCCATGACAATGAGGAACAGCTGAGGGTGTAATAAGTGACAGGTGTGTGGAGTTTGGGGAATGGAGTCTGGGAGGACGGGAGATGGCGACCTCTGGTAGTGAGAGGGAGAAACGCAGGGCCCGGACTCATGACAGTATGTAACTATTACACATGTCTTCAAGACTCGAGGACCAAACGATCAGTGACAGCAACACCGAGCAGAACGAAGGTGTCACGCATTTTAAACATTTAAAAAATGGCACGAAAACAGCAAAAATCAACAAAATGATAAAATACATCCATCAAGAGCATGCTCACAGCTGTTAAACAACAACAGAGAACAAAACAATGCTAATGAAGTGGATATTCATGATTGAAAAAAAAGAAACTTAAAATAGCCTACTGTTGGTGCGAATGACCACTTATTCATGACAGCTTAATTTTCTCAAAGTTTGCCTCTCAATAAGTTGCCTTTTTGTAGGCGTTGCTATGCTACAAATAACTATGCTATGCTATGATATAGAGCGATATCACATGGGTACCAGTGTGATATTGTGTTTATACAAGAGTTTGACAGCACAAGTATGTAAATAAATAAGAAACAACCTCGGAGTGTCTTTAAAAAAAGAAAAGCATTTTGTATACTTTCGCCACGGATTCAAATCTCAGTTTGACCGTTTAACAGATGAGCCCAAGCCTCCGAAATAATTTTAAAAGATCACTTTAGAATTACTTACAAAGTGAAGTTGAGTTGCTTCATTGAAAACGTATTGTATTACTGTATTAAAAGCTCACTGTATTATGTAGAGTATTATCAGATAGATGGAATGAGCGAGTGTGATTACCTGCATCTTATACAGCATTCATTCTTCAGCTCAAACTCGTCTTCACAATAAAACATTAGTTTGAATGTCTGCAAAAGCGATTTCTTTGTTGTTGTAATATACTGTAAGGCAGCAGAATATGGAGGCAGAGGGATGCAATTTATGTCTCTTTATTTGACAGATGCCTAACAATGTAAACACGAGCTGGATCCGGCTAGAACAACCATAGATTTGCATAAGTAGATGCCTCATTAGCAACTGTTTCTATGGGCCACTATATGTAAGCGCTCAAACTCGTCTTCACAATAAAACATTAGTTTGAATGTCTGCAAAAGCGATTTCTTTGTTGTTGTAATATACTGTAAGGCAGCAGAATATGGAGGCAGAGGGATGCAATTTATGTCTCTTTATTTGACAGATGCCTAACAATGTAAACACGAGCTGGATCCGGCTAGAACAACCATAGATTTGCATAAGTAGATGCCTCATTGGCAACTGTTTCTATGGGCCGCTATATGTAAGCCGTCCGCCATATTGGAAGGGTCAACTTGACGTCATTTACCATAATAATCAAGAGCTGTGTCTCATTTCGAAGGCTGCATACGTCATCGAGGCGGTCTTATTTCAGAAAAGCAAGTAGGACACTCCGAATGCAACCTTCTTTCACAGGAATTCGGAGGATGCATGAGGCGTATCCTTCGCTGCTACAGATAACCCACAATTCTTTGCGTCACTGTAAACAACCGTTGTTTATTTGAAAAAAATGGCGGCGCTGGCAGATGTAACGTTACACACAAGTGAAGATGTGGAGTTTAAATATAAGTATTTTCAAGTTCTTCTTTTTTAAGTTGTATTACCTCAGTTGGTAGATGTGGTAAACAGGATTACAAGAGTTCAGTGATTTTTAAATGTTGAGAACAGTTCTTTGCTAGCAAGGCGAGAAATTGTTAATTTGTTTAACCCTTTGGTATTGTACATTTAACTAGCATGAGAGCGCAACAACGCTATAAATGTGTTGGCATAGCAACGTGATACTTCCTCTTTCCTTTTCTGCCCGTCCTACTAAGGCCGTCTCGTTTAATTCTGGGTTGAGGACACTCCATATACGCATCCTTCAGAGGATGCGACCTCCAGAAAATGCAGCCTTCGAAATGAGACACAGTCAATGAATATTCGAAGATGCCACAATCCTTACACATCTATGGTTCCTCCCCTCTCTCGCATTCTCACCTGAGAAAGGTTATACCGTTTTTTCCGGAGTTTAAATCCTGGCGGTTTTTACAATCATCGGCTGTGCAGGATTGTGGCATGTTTGAATATTTATTGATTATTATGGTGAATAAAGACAAGTTGACCACTGTAAAATTGGCAGACGAGTCTATGTGCAAGCAAATTTTCAATTTTATTAACAAACCGCATATTTGAAATCTAAACAACTACATTCTCGCCTAAAAAAACCCTCTTAAAACTACATTCCGTACACACAAAACACAAAACAGTATTGTTTATAAAATTATAGTGGATTTGGGCATCCACCATGACACTCGCTGTGAGAAATACTGCAAGTGGAGTGATACAAAAGGTGAAAGTTGGTCCAATGTAAAGGTTCAGTGTATGTCCCTTTAATAACTTAAAATGTGAAGTGTGTGATTTCTGTACAACTGGCATCGCCAAATGAAATTGCAAAAATAATGAATGTTTTCAGACAAGTTTCCCAAACTGAAATTCTCCCATTGGTCATACAAAAGCATGGCCCCGCATTTACAGTATCAATACAACTTAAATATTACCTAATACTGTATATTACTTATAATAGTGTTTTATATATATATATATATATATATAGTGTGTAATCTGTCATGCCCACTGGAGTCTCGTCAATAGGTCATGCATGCGCTGATAGCTCTGAAGTAAACTAACCCTGAAACAGAACCTATTCCGGAGCAGGTTATGTTCAGAGAGTAAGTTGCTATGGCTACTTACATACCCTGAAATTTACCTTCGTTTTTGGAACCGAATGCTGAGTTTATCTGCTTACTTACCCTTAAATATACCTGGGTATGTCACATAAATTGCCGTCTGGAATACCCCCCTGGTTGCTCAAACAAACAGAGCATTGTTTTCAAAGTGCATAATAGTTACAGTGCTCTGGAGAAATAACCAATGAATGGATGACTTATGAGCTGCAATAGAAGAGAGCATTCTGTCATGGAAAATATTACCATTATTTAAAGTTTTAAGATCTTGCCATGATTATGTTGAAAAAATGAGCTACGGCAATCCTACTGTATACAAATAAACCCCAGTGCTCAACAAGTCAGCTAGGACTACAGTCTCTCTGTCTCTCTCTTTTCTGTCTGTAAGCATGACCGCCAGCGTGCCCAGGTGATGAATGGACAGAACTGGATAAAGTACACAGTAATAACCTCCAGGCAACCTGCAGCACAACGAGGCATGGGACCACACATTTATCATTCAATTGTCTGAGGATTTTATCAACTAGGCCTTCCACTGCACCTTTGATTTATTTTACAATTCATTATTTCTTATCTGAGTGTGTGTGTGTGTGTGTGTGTGTGTGCGTGTGTGTGCGGCCGGTGTCTTCGGTGAATAATAGGTTAAATTAAAGCATGCAAACAGACAAACAGTTGCTCTTCTCTTATACCTAGGGAAAGGTAACTATCTCAGAAAAAAAGTGTTAAGAAATAATAATAATAATAATAATAATAATAATAAATATAGCTGCAAGCAGCGATTACCCGCAAGCAGGGGTTCAAGCACATTAAGGCCTTTAAGGTGGTATGCTTTTAGGGTCTAGGCCAACCTAGATGTATGGCTGACAGTAAAAGACATCCAAAATGGAGAATAGGCTCACAGACACATACACACAAAAATGAAATGGTTAAAATATTATATTAATACTCAATAAGCATGCTTACACACACAGAGAGACACACACATACACAGACATACATGAACACACATTTTGTTGCAGATATAGATATTTGAAATAAATTATATGTGACAATACTTATTGCAAGTCTTCTCTTTTTAAGAGTTTATATGTCATTTTCAGGTTTCACTGTAATCAAAATCTGGCATAATTGTAAAAACTATGTCTGTATGAACAAAATGGTAAACTTTGACTAAATGTGATTTTAAATGTTATAACAGTGATTTTATAATGTCTAAGCATGAATTAATCAAACCTATGAACAGTGCTGTTTGAGTGAGTTGAATGAGCCCATTAGTCGTCTTCCGCTGCCATCTAGTGGTTATAAATGCAATTTCTCATACAACACTATGTTTAACCTGTATAACTATTATAGTGTTATTCTTTTGCCAAATCTCTCTTAAATTTTGCATGCTTGTTTAGAATGAAATTATGCATCATTTTACACATCTTATTCTTTTGAGAAGTTGTGAGCTTTCTTTTAGGATTTATAGGCCTTTGGGTACACTATGTAAAGAACATATTATAAAATTACCAATTTAATGTTGTCCAAATACAAATGTTCAAAATTTTTTTGATAATTATTGACCTAGAGAGTCTAGAGAATAGTACTGCACTGATTTTATTGATTTTGAGTTAAAACCCTAGGACTAGTTAACAAAAGTAATTAAAAAAATATATAATAATCAAATACTTAAAGAACAGTTTGATTGACTGCAGTGATCCTAGAGGCAACGTTGTTCAAAATGAGGAGATCTATCATATGATATGAAGATATAGTGTATAAGTGAATATATTAACATTTTATTGCAATTTGAGGTCATTTACTATAGAAATATTGTGTTTTTGAATGCTTTTTTTACTGTTATAGCCCCATTTTCTTGATAATTATTGATATTACTGCAGTGGTTTGATCGAGATTGAGCGAAAACCTAGGACTATTTCGCAAAACTAGGTTTTTAACATATTTGTGAATATTTAATGAACGATTTGATTGACAGCATTACTCCCAGAGGCAAAGTTGTTCAGAATAAGGAGATCTATCATATGATCTGAAGATCGTGTTCTATAATTTGAGGTCATTTTCTATAGAAATATTGTTTATGGAGGCCTTTTTAACTCTAGCGCCACCTATGGTCCGATCTCCATGAAACTTTGCAAGCTTGTTAAGAGTCATCTGACACATGTTTTCACCAAGTTTCGTAAAGTTTTGAGTTTTTGTTTAGGTTTTATAGGCGTTTGGGTTTATTTGGCCACACCCCTTTTCTAAATGAACCTGTTATAGCTAACTAAAGGACCAAATTAAATTTTTATTTTGATAATTATTGATCTAGAGAGTCCAGAGAATATTACTGCAGTGGATTGGTTCCGAGCGGGTGAAAAAACATAGGACTAGTTTGCAGAAGTAGGTTTTTAACATAATTGAAAATGTTTATTGAACGATTTGATTGACAGAAATGGTTCTTGAGGCAAAGTTGCTCTTTATGAGTGCCCACCGAGTTTTGTTCCGATCGACCTCCGTTAACCTTGTCAAATAGGTGCTTAAATTTGTTTGGCCAATGACGGCCATGTTTTTTTAGATACGCGAATGTCCTCATAAACACTTGTGCCACTTTAGACAAAGACACTGTATACCAATTTTCAAGTTGATCGGACCAACGGTTGCGCAGTTAAAGTCATTTTTATGTTTTTTTCCATCTTATAGAGCCACCAAGTGGCAGAGCTGCGCAATTTTTTTTATTTGACCAAAGATTGAGCTCATACACGTGTACCAAGTTTGGTGAAGATGTCTCATTCCGTTCAAGAGTTATACTACAATTAGCTATTGGCTAACGTTAGCATAGAAGGTTTTTGCGTGCTGTTGCTGTTGTTGTGCTATTAAAACATGTTTTTTTACCAAGTTTGGTGAAGATGTCTCATTCCGTTCAAGAGTTATACTACAATTAGCTATTGGCTAACGTTAGCATAGAAGGTTTTTTGCGTGCTGTTGCTGTTGTTGTGCTATTAAAACATTTTTTTTTTATATAATTATTGATATTCATTTTCCAGAGAATATTTCTGCAGTGGTTTGGTTCCGATTGGGTAAAAAACCTAGGGCTAGTTCGCAAAAGTAGGTTTCGGACATAACTCAATTTTGTGAAAAAAACGTGCGTCGTAGAGAAAATCCATTCACTTTTGTTCGTGTTCACCCAAGGATTGCAACGATGTAAAATGTTTGAGTCTACGACAAACTGTGTACGAGCTAGGGCCAAAAATGTCAGATTTTTTTTGTTTTTTTGTGCTGTAGCACCCCTTTAGTCCGATTGGGGCGAGCCTTTGGATCTGAGTAGCAAGCAAAACTACTACGTTCTGACCAGGTTTCAGCTCTCTAGGCCTTACGGTTTGGGCTGCATGATCAGTTTTACCAGAGAAGAATAATAATATAAAAAAAAATTTTTTTTTAAAATCCTTACAATTACAATAGGGTTTCAGCACTACGTGCTTGAACCCCTAATAATATTAATAATATCCCCATCCAACTCAACGTTCTGCTCGCAGAATTATATAATTTGATACAAAAATAAACAGTCTAACAAAGGTCAGATCATTTTCTAAAAAGATGCTCTAACAAATGGTTGATTTGTCAGTTTATGGTAGAAGTATTGAGACTAAGCTAAAATTGACTGTAACAAAATAAAAAACGTAACAAACCATAATAACACTTAATGTTATTCCATATACATATATATATATATATACACAGTCATGGCCAAAAATATCGGCACCCTTGGTAAATATGATCAAAGAAGGCTGTGAAAATTAATCTGCATTGTTAATCCTTTTGATCTTTTATAAAAAAAATTCACAAAAATCTAACCTTTCATTGGATAATAAGAATTTAAAATGGGGGGAAATATCATTATGAAATAAACGTTTTTCTCAAATACACGTTGGACACAATTATTGGCACCCTTAGAAATTCTTATGAGTAAAATATCTCTGAAGTATATTCCCATTCATATTCACAATTTTGAGCACTCCAGGGTGATTATGAACATGAAATTATCCAGCCATGGCTTCTTGTTTCACAGGAATATAAATAGGAGGGAAAACAAAGCCCAAATTCCCTTAATCATCCATCACAATGAGAAAAAAACAAAGAATATATACTCTGATGTGCAGCAAAAGATAATTGAGCTTCACAAATTAGTGAAGTGGCTTTAAGAAAAGAGCTAGAGCAGTGAAAATTCCCATTTCCACCATCAGGGCAATAATTAAGAATTTCCAATCAACATAAAATGTTACAAAACTGCCTGGAAGAGGATGTGTGTCTATATTGTTCTAATGCATGGTGAGGAGGAGAGTTTGAGTGGCTAAAGACTCTCCAAGGACCACAGCTGGAGAATTGCAGACAAAAGTTGAGTCTCAGGGTCAGAAAACCTTAAAAAAATTGTCAAACAGCACCTACTGTCACAATTCACTCGGGGAGCAAGGAACGAGGAAACGAGGAGTACTTGAATAATAAAGAGTCTTTAATAATCCACAGGAAAACCAAGAACAAGGAGGACATTCAACAAGTAGGCCCAACAAACAAGAACTGAAAGGACTAGGGCTTTTAAAGACAGGATAATTGGGGCGGAACGAGACACACCTGGAATCAAATTAACACAATCAACATGAGGAAGAACCTGGGTCACGGGCAAAAACACACACAGACTAGTCCATAATCCTGACATAACGCCCCCTCCCGCAAGGTGCGTCCTCGCACCGTAGCAACAACAGAGGGAGGCGTGGGTGGGAACTTGGGAGGAGGTTCCGGAGGAGGACAGATATCCGGGAGAAGGCCGGCAGACAGAGACCAGGGGAGCGTCGAAGGAGGGAGGAGCCAGGGAGGAGACAGGAGGGACCCGGAGCAAGAGGAGCACAGCAGGACCCAGGCCACAGCCATGATGTCGACCCACGGTGGTGCCGACGGAGGTAGGAGCCATGCAGGAGGAATGGCCGCCAACTCCAGGGGGCCGACCAACGCCGGCGGAGCAGGTGGTGGAGAAGTCCAAGGAGGAGACGGAGAGTCGATGAGCCAGGGCGACAGGGAGGATCCGGAGGTCCTGGGCAGAGCAGATGGCGCCGGCGACCGACGTGGAGATGTGGATCCGGGAGGCCACAGTGGAGCCGGAGCGACAGAGGATTGAGGTGGAACCGAGTGAATGAAGGAGCCTGACGGAGCTGGAGGGACGGAGGGACGAGGTGAAGCCAGAGGAGTGGAGTCCCAAGGCACAGGATGGTCGACACCAGACCAAGGCGGAGCCGGAGGGACGAGGGAGCCTGGCGGAGCTTGTGGACTGCCGGGCCACGACAGAGAGGAGGGAGCTAGGAGCCATGGTGAAGCCGACGGATCAACGGGCTGAGGCGGAGTCCAGGGCTCGGAGGCTGGAGGTGGAGTCAAGGGAGACTCCAGCCACGGTGACGCTGGAGGTGACACCTACATCACCACATGTTGTTTGGGAGCGTTTCAAGAAAAATTATCCTAGCTCATCCAAAAACAAACTCCAGCATATTCTGTTGTCAGACACGACTGGAACTTCAAATGGGACTGGCTTCTATGGTCAGATGAAACTAAAAAATGAGCTTTTTAGCAGCAAATACTCAAGATGGGTTTGGTGAACACAGGGATAAAAAGTACCCCATGTGTACAATGAAATATACTGCTGTATTTTTAATGTTGTGGGCCTATATT
>NW_015549669.1:112369-122790 GCF_001515605.1 Sinocyclocheilus anshuiensis | reverse complement strand
GGTCACTGAGCACAAAACCAAGCTTCTGCTATGGCCATTCCAGTTCCCTGACCTGAACCCTATAGAAAAAGAGTGTGGTGAACTGAAGAGGAGAAGCACCAACATGGAGCTGGGAATCTGAAGGGTCTGTAGAGATTCTGGATGAAGGATTGTCTCTGATCTCTTGTCAGGTGCTCTCTAACCTCAAGGGGGTCTGAATACTTTCCGTACCCACTGTATATATTAATGCGAGAATGTGGTTGTTTACACTTCAAATATGCAGTTGATAAGATAACGTCTATTTGAACATTTGCTTCGACGTTTTCGGAGATGTGAGCTCCAGGGTGTCAGCGATCGTTCAGCACTCATGAACCCGCCAAGAGCAGCCTCACCTCGGCCAGATCTTCTGGAATTTGCCGCTGGCTCTGATGTCTCTATAGTGGTTAAACATGAGATATCATTATTTTAGGGTACATCTAACAGGCAGTCTTTGGTCTCATTAATCTATTATTTGTTCCAGAGCAAATAGTTTTGGCTGAGACCAAAGTCTCATAATGTTATATTTTATATAAGTTTAATGCTGTATATCAGAGTGCTGCCTTTGTACTTTTTACTGAATTGTCTTGCAACTTGATGGCTGTTGTTGTTGTTTATTAAATACTGTTATTCAATAAGTAATATTTTATATAAATAATAGTAGTATTATAATATTTACTATTAAGAAATGGTGTGTGCTTGTGATGATGATTATAGCTACATTATTCCACCATTAGATGGTGACAAGAGACTGTCTTTATGATTGCGTCAGCAGTAAAGACTTTTATATTAAAAGATACTGAAAAAGGGTTGTAAACAAGGAAGTTATCTTTACTTTGAACAACAGCATGTAAGACGAAGCCAACAAATGCACTGAGCAGCGATGTCATCGGAAATCAAGATCTGCTTTCCTCAGCGGACATTCAAACTAATTTTTATTGTGAATATGGTATTGAGCTGAAGAATGAATGCTGTATCAGATGCAGGTAATCACACTCTCTCAATTAATCTCTCTCTTGTAATACTCTATATAATATAGTATGATTTTAATACAGTAATACAATAAGCTTTTAATGAAGCAACTCAACGTTCCTTTGTTACTAGTTCTAAAGTGACATTTTTTAATTAGTGAGGCTTGAGCTCAGCTGTTCAACTGTTGAATCTGTGGTGGAAGGAACTAGCTCTGCACAAACGAGGGTTTTTAAAGACACTCTGTTGTTGTCTCTTTTTTATTTATACACTTGTGCCATCGTACTGTTGTATAAACGCAATATCACACACATAGCTGTGTGATATGGCTGTATATCAGCATACTGCTGCCTCATGCCTGCATCCCTATATTGCCCCAACGATATAAAAAAGACAAAGAAATATTTTATTGTTATTGTTAAAGGGGTTAACATAAATATTAAAAAGCTAAGGACCAGAATGAGCCCATAGACACTTATTATAAAAACGGCATAAAAACTCTTTATTGAACATTTATGGCAAAATCTTTAATAAAAAGAAGTGCTTTTAGTAAATGATGGTCTTTCCCCTGCAAATGTAATGCGGTGTCTGAAATATTTAAGTTATTATTGCTCAATTAGTGATGCTCAGATGTGAAGACAGAAGAGCAGAAACACAGTGATGGGTCTGTCTGTGTGTGTGTGTGTGTGTGTGTGTGCGTGCGTGCGTGTGTGTGTACATGTTTTTTTCTATTCCAGTGGGGACTTAAACCTGACATACCGACTCATGGGGACTCGTGTCACTGAGGGGACCTAAATTGAGGTCCCCATGGGAAAACAAGCTTATAAATCATACAGAATTAGCTTCTTTTTTTTTTGAGAATGTAAAACTGCAGAAAGCTAGGGGTAGGTTTCGGTGTAGGGTTGAGTAGGGTGATAGAATATACGGTGTGTACAGTATAAAAACCATTACATCTATGGAGAGTCCCCACAAGGATAGTAAACCAGGTTTCATTTCATTATTCATGCACCTTTAACAAAACCATTAACATATGTGAATCAATTAAAATTGTATAAAGCTCATTAAATTTTGTATATATAATATACAAAATATTAATAAAAATTAAATGACAATAAAAAATAATGATGTATTCTAAATTTGAGTAATTGTAGTACTGTTGTTCTTATTACACAGAAATTAAAGAGTAAAATTAGTGATGCACCTTTGTATCAGCCAGTAATTGGTATGGGTGATAAAAGTTGATAAATATGGGTGATAAATTATCTGTACTAGTGGACATTGGACGATTGTCTCTTGTGCAGAATTCAGGGCTGTCGTAAGTGAATGTGCACAAAATGTAGCACAAAACCAAAAATTTAAACAAATGCTCTGCTCAAACAAGCATAAAAACACATTTTACAAACATTTGCATTACATTATATTTGCATTTAGTCATTTAATAGACGCTTTTATCCAAAGTGACTTACAAATGAGGACAATCAAAATCAACAAAAGAGCAATGATATACAAGTGCTATAACAAGTCTCAGTTAGCTTAACGCAGTACACGTAGCAAGGGGTTTTTAAATAATATAATAAATAAAAAGAAAACAGAATAGAAAAAGAATAGAGCAAGCTAGTGTTAGAGGTCTTTTTTGCTTTTGTTAATTGTATAATAAATTAAAAGAAAACAGATAGAATATAAAAAGATTAGAAAGCAAGTGTTAGTTGTTGTTGTTTTTTTTAAAGAAAACAAGCAGCAAATGAATAGAGTGCAAGTCTAAAAAGGAACAAGTGTATTTTTTATTTTTTTTTTTAGAATAGAATTAGAATAGAGAGTGCTGGAGTTAGAGGGTCAAATAAAGATGGAAGAGATGTGTTTTTAGCCGATTCTTGAAGATGGCATCAGCATAGCAGTGGTATGAAAAGCCATGTTTCTGAATGACAGAACCTAGTGATGCCATGTAGACAGAGAAGAGAAGTGGTCCAAGAACTGAGCCCTGAGGCACCCCAGTAGTTAGATGCTGCGACTTGGACACCTCACCTCTCCAAGATACTTTGAAGGACCTATCTGATAGGTAAGACTCAAACCACTGGCGTGCGGTTCCTGAGATGCCATTTGCCAATAGGGTTGACAGGAGGATCTGGTGGTTAACCGTGTCAAAAGCAGCGGACAGATCCAGCAAGATAAGTATTGAAGATTTGGAATCCGCTCTTGCCAGTCTTAGGGCTTCAACAACTGAGAGCAAGGCAGTCTCGGTTGAATGTCCACTTCTGAAACCAAACTGGTTGCTGTCAAGGAGGTTGTTCTGTGTGAGAAATGCAGAGACTTGGTTGAACACAGCTCGTTCAAGTGTTTATGCAATGAAAGGAAGAAGGGAAACCAATTGCAAATGTTTTATTGAAAGTGTAATCTATTAAATGTAATTAACAAATCATCTAATACTGTTATTATATGAAATGTCTATATAATATGTATTGTTTTATTGAATTGCGAAGCTTGTTTTGCTTGTTTTATGGAGGGCTTGGATAATCAGGCCAATAAGAGAATATTAACTACAATTCTTTATTTTTATTACAGAAACGTGTCATTGAAAATGCCTGCAAATTTACAAAATTGATCTGAGATCAGGTAAAAACCATATCGACACTGGTTCATGGGTTCACAGAGATCACCCTTAGCAGTGAACAATTGAAATTTTGAAACTGCAATGACGTAATGAAGCTTTGTTTACTAATCACGTGACTGGGAGTTTCATACACCGAATCACTGGTTCGAAACAAAAGTTTCACAAAGTTTTCAAAGCTTTACAAAGCAGTGTTTGGACCATCATTACTTACCAAAATGTATCATGTCTCATGTAATCACTCAATCAGTGTTTCAACCGTGGAAAGATCGCTTGTGATCAATTGGCATAGCATTTACCTCAGGAAAGTTATCCAGTGTTCACAATTGGTTAGTTAGCTATAAAAAACATTAGAAAGGAGTTTCTTTACTGTTAATTATATGTATGTTGAAATAAATCTGTCATGAAGACATTTTATGATAACTGATTTGAGTTCAGTTTTTTATTTGAGTGTGATTATTATATCTGAAAATATATAGCAGTTAAATATAATAGTTGGGCTCTGATGTTAATTTTAACCTCTAATATTTTAGTAACGTACCAAATGAGAGCCTTCCCTGCAAGTTTACAGCATTCATTGCGAGATTTTTGTCGGTATAGGCATTGTCAGATGTTACTGTGAATAATCAGCAGATAAATGTAGATCTGTCATTACAACACTCTGAGAGTTTAGCATGGTATTATACATGGCAATGTTAATGTGTTTGGTCTTAGCTAAATAGATCTTCTGTGCTGCTGCGGCAGAGCAAGCACTGAGACTTGTTACTGCCAATACATCCACAGACATGCTGCTGTGAGCATGTAGGAAATACTGATGCATCACATAACATATATAAAATAACCCCCCCAACAAAGCAGGAGATACAAGAAATAGACAATACAAGCCAATATATGCATACTGCTGAGTGTAAGAATATAAGATGCTGCATCAGCAGACATTTATAAATCCACAAAAATAAAAAGAATAGAAAGAATGAAAACCGGACAGTATAGATGTATTACTATATATTGTATGCCTGGGCTACCATGCCAACCAGCTTAACACTAGTAAGAGCTTACACTTTGTGTAGTTAACTAATAGCTATACATTGCAATGTGATGAGACATGAAACCTCAGCAACCACCTGAAACAAAATACTATCATTTAAAGTCATTTGAAAATTGTCACTGATAAAACTTGCATACTCTTATTTGTATAGTAAGTCATTAGGATGCTAAAAAATGTGTGATGCTGGGTGCAGATGAAATCAACCACACGCTCAGCACAGCTAATGAAAACATCAACCTTATGAATAAATGAACGTGACATTGTTATGGAATAGTTGTCTAATGAAAGCGCTACAAAGGAGAATGTACAGGAACAGGCTTTAATAATAAACTTTCTAGGAAACACGTAGAAACACAACAAAACACTATCTCAAATAAGGATGAACAGAGGAAAAGGGAGAACTCAGGTTTTTTATACACAGGGCAAACAAAGGGAACTAATAAGATTACTGAACAACAAGTGAATTGAATGACTAATTAGACAGACACAGAAACTAGGTCACAGAAAAACAAGGGCAAAACAAGACATGTTAGAGTTTGCCCCCTCCCAGGAAGGCGCATCCTCATGCCATAATATAGTCCAACAGAGGGAGGGAGGGAGGGAGGGGACTCTGTAGGAGGGCGTAGAGCACAAGAAAACACAAAAGAGTCCAGGGCAGAAAACACAGTCCATGGGGGAGTAGATGGTGGGAGGAGCCAGTGAGGTGCCAGGAGCGGAAGGAGCCAGATGTTGGTCCAGAAACCAGCCAAGATGAGGCCCCAGGGAGGAGTCAAGGGAGGGAGGAGCCATGGCAGACGACACCCTGGGGACGACTGACTTTTGGAGATGGAGACCCAGGTGGAGCTGATGAGCCGAGGAGCCCACACGACATCAATGATGCTGGAGAGCAAGGTGGAGCCGTGGCACCGAGCATCCAAAGTGGAACAAGGGAACCTGAGGACTGAGGCGGAGCCGGTGTGACCGAGGACAAAGACGGAACCGAAGTTGCAGGCAGGACAACGTCTGACCAAGGTGGAGCCGGAGGGATGAGGAAGCCCGGTGGAGTTGTAAGAACGATGGTTTCCAGTGGAGTCCGAGGGAGGGTGGAGCCAAGGCGGAGTCAATGTATTGACAGGCCGAGGTGGAGCAATGGCCACAGAGGCTGGAGGCAGAGCCTGGGGATCCTTTAGGCTAGGTGGAGCTGGTGGCCAGAAGCACTGGGGGGGGGGGCATTTTGGAGGCACAGGAGAATTGGGTATTGCCTCCCCAAACCAGTCGATTAAATCCTCCTCAAAAATGTCCACAAGTTCCTTTAAATATCCTCTGGAGGCCTTATTCATCACATCCACAGTGGCAGGATAGTAGGCAGGGCTTCCTTCCATCCTATCAAACTCCACTAACATTCCCTCTGCGACGCACGGTGGATTATGAGATATGAAACCCCAGCAACCAACCGACGGTGGCAAGGCGTGACAGATCGCTGCATAAATGTCTCAGTCTCAGTTCAAACGGCAGCACAGAGCGCGAGTGAGCGCAATCATCGCTTCCTCTTTACTACTAGTTTTAATGCAAAATTAACATGAACGAAAATCTTATGCCTCATGTAATCGCTCAATCAGTGTTTCAACTGCAGAAAGATGTTAATAAAACAGCTTGTAAACAAACTGTCACCTAGCATTTCATTTACCTCAGGCAAGTCATCAGTATGTGCATTTCCATTACAACTTTGCGCAAAACTTTTGCGATATTGTATAAATGTCGATGAAAAAACTATTGCAAAATGGTGCCGTTTCCATTAACCGATGTTATGCGACTAAAACTTTATTTTTTCACTCGCAACAAGTCATGCCGACGGATTTTGATAGGTTTAAGTATATCGCAGCCGCGCAATCATCGCTTCCTCTTTACTACTAGTTTTAATGCAAAATTAACATGAACGAAAATCTTATGCCTCATGTAATCGCTCAATCAGTGTTTCAACTGCAGAAAGATGTTAATAAAACAGCTTGTAAACAAACTGTCACCTAGCATTTCATTTACCTCAGGCAAGTCATCAGTATGTGCATTTCCATTACAACTTTGCACAAAACTTTTGCGATATTGTATAAATGTCGATTAAAAAACTATTGCAAAATGGTGCCGTTTCCATTAACCGATGTTATGCGACTAAAACTTAATTTTTTCACTCGCAACAAGTCATGCCGACGGATTTTGATGTTTAAGTATATCGCAGCCACCACACTAGATATAATTTTTTATCGAAGCAGACATAGTCTATCTTTAGCGAAAGAGCACGGAGAACCGCTTCTGAAATGTGCCGCGACACGACTGGTATAAACACAAGCATTGACTAGAGTAGCTGCGATCAGCTCCTGTGGCCGTGTCGGAGCTGTAATGCGCCGCAGACGTGTGCAGTGTAAATAAGGGGTTATCCAAGCATTAATGGCAAGGAAAGCCTCTTACACTTGAGAGTGGCCACATGTGAGGTGTTTCTTGGAGGTTATAGTACATTAAAGAATGATCATGTGACTTTTACGTATGCCATGTGACCTGTAAATGCAAAAAAAAAATAAGTTCCCATTGCAGTTTTGTGAAATATTCCTTTTTCGAATTGCCTGAAAAACCACCTCATGCAAGCGTAAAAACTTTTTTGCAATATATAGGCTTTGTTTGTGTGAAATTGACAGTTTCCATTACGTGTATTTTCAATTCACAATTTGAAAGGTAATGTAAACGCACCTAGTGTCCACAGCTCGTTACTTCAATAGAAAAATTAAGTCTATAGAAAAGCATTTCGCGAAATATTATACTATATACTCATTATATTTTACTCTACCTGTTAGTGATGTCTTAATTATTTAATGTATGTTTTAATAAATTTGTTATGAAACAAGTTATGACAGCCACTGTGTAAATGAATATATTTAAACAACAAATTGTATAATTTAGAAGTTAATTTTAAAACTGCATTGTCCAATTTACATGTTTGCATACATTTATAATGTATTTTTCAAGTTGAGTGTTGATTATAATATTTCAAAATAAATATTTATTACAATTTAAGTTTGTGCTCTGTTGTTGATTGTAACCTTATAGGAATTTAAAAGGGCTCCCTAGAGCAGGGCTGGGCAACTTCGGTCCTGGAGGGCCACTGTCCTGCGGAGTTTAGCTCCAACCCTAATCAGACACACTTGCCTGTAGCTTTCTAGTGATCTTGAATACATTGATTAGCTTGTTCAGGTGTATTTGATTAGGGTTGGAGCTAAACTCTGCCGTACAGTGGCCCTCCTGGACCGAAGCTGCCCAGCTCTTATTCCATAAGAAATTTTCATTATAATTACATTTATTTAAAGAAAGAGCAATTTGTTCTGTAAACCACTGTTTAATAAATAAAATTAAAATGGCTAAACTCTGCCGTACAGTGGCCCTCCTGGACCGAAGCTGCCCATCTCTTATTCCATAAGAAATTTTCATTATAATTACATTTATTTAAAGAAAGAGCAATTTGTTCTGTAAACCACTGTTTAATAAATAAAATTAAAATACAATTTTACGTTTAGTTTTTCCCCCTGCTTACCGAAACCATACCGAACCGTGACTTTAAAACTGAGGTACGTTCCGAACTGTCACGTTTGTGTACCGTTACACCCCTAGTAAAGAGTGTTAACTTATCTTAGATGTTGATTTCAGATGCTTTCTGAAGCGTGCTGCAACTGCTACAGCAAGCACTAACCAAGTATTTGAATGTTGAGCAGCAAGCTCTTTGGCTGCTGATGTGAAAAGAAACCAATCAGCTGCGCCATATGAATAACTGATTATATCAGATTGAGTCAGAACCTATCGGCCTGCGCCATCTAGAGTTTCATGACAGAACTTCTTATTATCCATGCATAAGTGAAACATTCTCCTTGATGATGACAGCAATCTCAATAAAAATAGACGTATATTTGGAATTATGAAAATCAACACTAAATATTTATTTGCATTATTAGTCCATGTAGCAGCTGTTTACATTGATATTCATTGAACGAACAGGGAGATATTCATTTCCCAGTTGTAATGTGCATTACTGGTCTCTGTACATCGCAGCTCTTCTCTCTGGAGTCATGTGCCGTGTCCATGGCCTGCCAAATCTGTGCTGCGGTGTTAATGTGCTGCTTGGTGTCACGTTCAGTCGGCAGGAAGCAATGGCCCTGTCCGCACTGCAGGAACGTTCAGTCAGCAGGAAGCGGTGACCCTGTCCACACCGCAGGAACAGCCTCTTCGGGCCCAGCGTGAGCTTTCTCTCAGAGGCTTGAAAGTGTGTTTTCCTCTCTCTGCTGTAGATCTGTGACAGCAAGCGAGGCCCTGGCATTGACACCTATAAATGGACAGCTGTTTGCTACTGAAAAATTACGGGTCTTTCTTCGCCATATTTGAGCGTCGTAAATAAAAATATGGTTTAGCAGTGCTGTATCCATGGAGACATTTTGCCACGATGACATTTGTGAAATTGCTTAAACTGTAAAATGACTATAAAGAAATAAACAAACATATCCAATTTGCATGGAGATTTAGAGAGAACTGCACATCATCATGGAGTCCAAAACTCTGAGCCTGCATCAAACCGTTTTTTTTGTTTGTTTGTTTTTTTCGTCTATTTCAAAATCAAATCAAGTTTTAGGATTTTGAAAAATGAAAAAAGAAGGGTTATGACATACAAGGAAGAAAAATTAAGATTCAGCATTTCTAGGTCATAATCAAATTTGTGCTTACCTCCTCTGATCAAAATGTAAGCAAAAAATGTTAGTTCTCTGAACAAAAGGTCAGATTTTCTTGCCTCCACTGAAGCACATGATGCTCCCTGGAACCGTCTCAAATCATGTTGGGTTAACATGGATCATCAGGTTTTGTCCATGCCAGCGCAAGTGATGCTGTCATGAAAACAAAAGGGAAATATACCAAATACTATGACATTCAGAAATTCACATACTGGAATATGTATCCGAATAGCTCATTCACTGTTAAAAAGTAACAAATCAGTTTGCAAAAATAATAAATAAATACATAAAAAAAGAAGTCTTTAATTAAATGTGCAGAAGCATTTATTTTGCTTCAACATTTCCCCTCCTTAGGTCTAGAGTAGTGGTTCTCAGTTCCAGTCCTTGGATACCACTGGTCTGAACATGTTGTGTCTCTCTTATCTGACGCCCTTGGTTCAGTTCATGGATCTCCCTCCTAACAACCTGATGATCTGAATGAGGTGTGTTAAATAAGAAAAACATACAAAATGTGCAGGTACCCCAGGACTGGAATTGAGAACCACTGCTCTAGAGCATTGAGAAGACAGAGCTTGCAGGTTGATATATATATATATATATATATATTATGATACCAGCCATGGTTTGTACCCCAAATTTTTCATCAGAATATCTTCTTTTGTTTTCCACAGAAGAAAGAAATTCATACAGGTTTGAAGGAGATTTATTTTATTTATTCACAGGACAACCAAACCAAAGGTAACGGCTTAATAAGGTTTAATATTAATATAAAAATATAAAACGTCAGAAATATATAATATTATTATTGCATTGTTAAATGTTTATTTTTGTTCTTTTGGCTGGATATCTTTGCATCAATGAGATATTAAATGCTATCATAATATGTATGGTTCAAATCACAATGTCATGTTCCCCTTGTTTTAGACTCTTATTTTGAAGATTATCCTTGTTTCATTGTTCACATTTCCTGTTAATTTCCTGTTTCTATGGCTTCTTGGTTGCTATGGTTTCTAATTCAGCTCACCTGGGGCACGTTCAAGCTCAA